>NC_056733.1:1731386740-1731548835 GCF_019279795.1 Protopterus annectens
ATTTTTCTGTATGTACTTGTGCTGGAATATAGTAAGTGTTGGTATCCTGTGAGTTTTCAGGATTTTGGGCTTTCAGGATTCTGTAACACTCCTATACATATATATATATATATATATATATATATATATATATATATATATATATATATATATATAAAAGCTGTAATGCTGACTTTCTGAATAGAATAGATAAACAAAACAGCTGATAGACATTTGTGCAAGATTGCTACATTACTGTGGTTGGTGGAATATACACATTCCCTTGCATTGTGTTATCCTTGAGTCAGAATAAGCATATAAGCCTTTAAACAGTAAAAAAATCCTTGGAAACTTGGACTGAAGACCCTGAACAATAAATGTAAAGAGAAGATATTTTTACCTTACAATTTTTACTAGAGAATGTGACCTGGAACTTCTTTGCCTGGAGAAGACCAGCACCCTGTTCAACCACAGCATAAGAACAGGCTTCATCTCAGCAGAGTGGAGAACTGCCATTCTCATCCCCTTGCACAAAGGTGGTGCCACTACTGACCCTGGAAACTATTGCCCTATTAACTTGACATGTCTGATCTGTAAAGCCATGGATTTTATTATTATGGATGTCATCAACAAGGACAGAGGCAATCTGCAAGCACTTGACCCCACCCAGTTCGGATTCATCAAGAGCAGATCTTGCCTGTTGAATCTGGCCGACTTCTTTGAGACTGTCACCAAGGCCCTGGAAGAAGAAAAGTCAGTACATATAGCTTACCTTGACTTGGCCAAGGCCTTTGACAGAATCCCCCAATCGGGCATAATCGAAAAGCTAGCACAGTTTGGTGTAAATCCCTATCTCATCAGGTGGGTGGCCAGCTGACTCACTGACAGGACCCTCAAGGTCAAAATAGGTGCCTCCACCTCTGATAGCAGACATGTCAATAGTGGAATTCCCCAGGGATCTGTCTTGAGACCCCTACTGATTGGCATCTATTTCTCAGAGGTGCAGGCAAATACAAAAAGCCTGTGGCTGACCAAGTTTGCAGATGACTGTAAGTTGGGTGCTGTCATTGACGCCTCAGACGATGTTAACATACTGCAAGAGGGTCTCACAGCAACTAATGACAAGTACCAAAGTCATGTCCTCAAGCTAAACGCAAATAAATGTATCATCATACCATTCAGCAAAAACATGGCCCCTACTGATTATGACTTCAACACCAACTCCCTAAACACATAACCTGTGGCGTGAGATATGGGTACGCAGGTCGATAACAATCTCACATTCGACCATCATGTAGCGGCAATGGTCAGAAAAATCTTTTACTTGGTTCATCTCATAAGTAAAGGGATTGCATCCAGAAAAAAGGAGGTTATTACCTCTCTATACTCCTCCATCATTAGACCAATAATTGAGTATAATGCCCCATTTGGTATGTACCTCTCCAAACACCTGCACCAACTAGAAAGGCCACAGAAATACCTCACAAAGAGAATCCATGGCATCTAACACCTGTCCTATTTGGACAGGCTCAAATCACTACACTCTACTCGGTATCATACAGGTTGCTCAGAGGTGATCTGTGTCTTGCCTGCAAGGCAATCTCAGACCTTGCCCTACTAGAGATGCTCCATATCCATAAGTCTAACTCCTCGCGCATTACCACTTGAAAGGCCTGAATCTAATATGTGACAACAAAACCTACTGGAGAAACAGGTTTGTCTCCCAAAGGCTGCCCCTCTCTGGGATAGACTTCCCATACATGTCAGACAGAGTACCTTGCTGACCCTCTTCAAGCACAACTTTGATGAGTGGATGGGAATCCACAAATTTGTCCCAGGGGTTCCAACTGTGTCCCTCATTGACAGGGGTACAGGTGCTGACTGAGGTTTCTTTTTGGGGATAAACCCTTGGCTAGGCTTGTAAGAGCCCCAGGGCCATTAGCCGAGTAACTTCCTATGATCCTATGAGGCACTTTATATTATTTTTTAGCCTTCAACATCCTGAATTTGTTGGAAGGTTATTGTAAATGGCTTTCCTTTTAAGACAACAGTCATTCATTTCTGTTTTTACAAAAACAGCCTTTGGGTTTTGTTGCATGGATAATGTTACTGTAAATAAAAGACTTTTGTGTCATTTGGTAGAATTTTCCACACTGATAGATGGAGTAGTCAAAATCTTCAGCTATTTTTCCCCTGCATTTCTGGCTTAACTTGTCACTGCCAAGTTAGCAAACTTCTCCTGTATAAAAACTTTTTATGGTCTGCAGTCCTTATAAAGCTTTGTAATGTTAAGTGCTGTGGTGAATCACAGAGCAGTTTTCCAAAACTGACCATACCTGTTTCTTCTAGGCAATCAAGATTACAAGGCATTCCTAAATGAATATACACGTTTCTGGTCTCTTGTTGCACTTTGTTTGGGAGCTTGTGTTATCTATGGCTGCTTCTAAACACTGATTTGTTGTCTTGAGACAAATATACCTGCTACAGATGTTTGTGTTGCATTCCAAGTGTATCTGCTTCTGAAACTTGTGCTGTGTATCTCATTTATTTATTTTATTTATTTGCTTTTATCAGGATAGTCAATTGGGCATGTTCCCATTTTCAGTACAGGCATGGAGAAAGAAGCTTCAAAGACATTAGACATTGTGATACAGAAAATCTGATATTAATCAACATTAGCAATGAAGAAAAAATATTTTGAACAAATTAGCATCAAAGACATAAACAAAGTAACAATACAACAAGCAATGAATTTTGAAACATGGCACTAGCAAATGATGTTACAAGTAAAATTAAATGACAGCAGTTCATATGTAACACACTTATGAAGAATTTAGCTTTGCTTAGTCAGTTATTTAGGTACAGAGCAGTAGGAATTATGTGGTGTATGGAAAGAAATAATACAGAAGTGGCAGGCTTACTGTAAAATAGTTAAAGCAGATCATTAATCAGATGGCTAGAAAGGGATTAGCTAGAACATAAAGGAAAGTAGAGATGGCATTGTCTAACAATAATGAATATCATAGCAGACATGATACAAACAACTGTACAGTTTTTCTAGATAAGGAAGAAACGATACAAATAATGAGGTATTTGTGAGGAAAACAATTTGGCCTCAAACAAATGTCCTACACTGACTTCCTCAAAAAACTCCAGTTTTACTCCGTAGCATATCGCCTACTCCGAGGTGATCTCTGCCTAACATATAAAGCTATGTCAAACCCAGAGCTGTTGGACATGCTACACCTAAAGAAATCCCAATCCCTCCGAGCTACATGCTCTAGGGACCTAAACCTTGTCACCACAATAAACAGGACACGCTGGAGGGAAAGATTCCTGTCCCAGAGACTTCCTATATTCTGGAACAAGCTACCCATCTATGTCAAGCAAAATTCTTCATTAGAACTCTTCAAGAAAAATCTTGATGAGTGGATAGGAAATAGGAAATACACCCCGGGGATCACTTCTGTGCCTCTGCTGGACAGTGGCACAGGAAAATAACTTTCTTGGGTGGCGTAAGCTATGGAACCTTGCTGGCTAGGCTTACATAGGCCCTTGGGCCAATAGTCTAGTACCTACCTATGAACCTATGAAAATGGTAGTGAAAATTTTAATCAGGGGAGGTACTTGAGCAGAGCCTAGATCCATAAAATATTTTTTGAGATGTGTTTTGAAGGATTTATGATTATCTGTTTGTATAATTTGGGTACGGACTGAGTTCCATAATTTCAAAATGTAGTGAGTCACCAGCTGTATTATTGACTTTTGTAACAAGCAACTGGTGTTTTATTTTGGAACCAAAAAGTTCTAGTTGGAGTACACAGGTTTTTGAGATATGGGCATTTTGGGGTTTACAAATTAGTTTGCTAGCACAGTTACATTTCATGTCTTTTAAATACTAAAAACATTGGTTCAACTCATAATACAAACATGTTCAACTCAGTTTTTTTTCATATTTTATAGTTAACATTTTTAACTTATTCCATGCAACTTGAATTCTTATTATTTTTGAAACTCAAATTCAATGTGTCCTTTTCACTTTAACATAAATTTGCAACAAGATGTAAGAAATGTTTAAGCAAAGGAGTTAATGCAGAGTTCTGTTACTTAGTAATTACTTATCTAGCCTTAACTAAAAGACACTAAAACATTATATGTTGTTTACTATTTATAACCATTTGTACAGGACCATGTAACAGAATTGTTGTTCTTGTTAACACAAAGTTGTCTGACTACAATGCTTCAAAAAAGCTGCTAACATCCTTTTGGTATCCAGTTACTTCATCATAATCTACAATATATGTGCCCAATTTGCTTTAACCTCTTTGTTGCATCTCCAACATATTGAAATATCTGCTTTATTATATATTGAAAATTTATGAGGTGTAATAAAACGTCTGTGACTGTATTTCCACATACAAATTTTCAAATGTAAACTAGATAATATGTCATCAATTGATTTCAGTATCAAGGTCTTATTCTTTTTATCTATAAAATCCTATAGTCCACCAAATTCTAAACATTGGAATATTGTCTCTCAAAATTCTATCATAGTTCATGATAATTTTGTATAATTTAAAAAGACCTCATGTGCATGACGTTTTTCTTTTAATCATATAAGCTATATAGTATATTTTTGGTTTAGTTTCAAGTCCATATTCATAAAAAAACAGTTGTTTTGTCTTTTTATAACCTCACAAAATTAGTAATTTATTGGATGTACTTAAATAATAGTTAACATTTTTTATGCTGCAATTACTGACTCCTTACCATACTATAATAGCAGATTATTATTCCCAGACATTTCCATATTAATGATATTTTGGTGTTCTAAAAATCCCAAGCTGATGTATAAGCTATAGGGAGAACAAGAAATTTCCATTACTTATCTAAAGCAATTTTTTACATATAGTTCTAAAACTTTTCGAAATCGTTTTAATATATATAGAATTACTTTTTTGAGTGGGTTTCTTTTCATATATTTTTAATAACCATTTTATTTATAATTTCAAATTTAATACAATGAATATTTTCATATGAAGTTAAAATTACTGATTCATGATTTTTTTTCCATTAACTAGTATAACTATGATCCAGCCAAAACATAATTGCCTTAATGAATGCAGCAGATGAACACGATTTCAGATCTAGGAAATGAATTTCACCATGCTTCCAGAATCTAGTATGATTTTAAATGAATGGTTTGGTTTTATTAGATATTGTAAAAAATGAGATTCAACTTTTTCAATTTTTTTCCAAAAGCAGTGCTGCTGACTGAAATAAATATATCTTTGAGAATCTGATCATCTTAATAAATACCAGTCTCAGTCATTAATATTAATTCCATTGTTTAGTTAACAAAATGACAACTTTAGTGACTTTTATTTATAATCTGATTGAATTCACATTCCTAAGTAATTTCCAGTTATCACAGTGTTAATTATATTTTCCTTTAGAGTAGTAATTCTGTTTTGTTTTTTCAAAACATGCAGATATATTGCTGCTGAATTTCATTGATGGGATTTGCTGAAATAATTCAATTTCATTAATAAATTCCTATGTTGAATTCTTTATATCACCTACTAAAAATGAAATGTCATTTGTAAATAATTGTACTTTTGTATGAAAGTCTTTGCTTATTACAAAACTTTCAGTTGTTCCATTCAATCTAATACTATTAACAAAAAGCTGAATTACTAATGCAAACATGTACAGAGATAATGGGCATCATTGTTTTCTTACTTTATTTAATTTAAATGATTGGGGAATATACGTTCCTATTTTAATGTAAGCTTTGGAGTCCAAAGTCTAATAACATTTTTTTCTGCAAAATCAAACATTTTTAAAGTTTTAAAAAGGTAATTCCAGTCAACTGAAGAAAACACTTGTTCAGTATCTAAGCTAATTAATGCTAATACTTTCTAAGATTTTTAGCTATAACAAAAACAGCAGATGCTCTTTTGATATTATCAAATGTTAATCTAGTACTAATTCCTGTCTGGTCTTTCTTTACAACAGCATTCATAAAGTTCTGTAACCTTCTTAAAAGAATAGAAGTAAATAATTTATAATCAACATTTGGAAGAGAAACTGATCTATAGAATGAAACTAGATTTATTATTATTTTTCTGCTTATATGTAGGCAATATTATGAATATTTCATGAAGATGGAATTAAGTTTAAATTTTGTACCAATAAAAATATTTCACCTATTGAAGTAATTATGTTACAAGGCAAGAGTTGGTATAATTTTGCACCCAAACCATATGAACCAAGAGCATTTCCAGTCTTGGATTTCTTTATGCCCTCCTTAATTTCTGTCAAAGAAAATGTTTAGATATTTTTGATATCTGTTATTCATCCAACTTTGTAATAACATTTTTGCAAGTAATTATCAATAGTTTTGTCTTCTGTTGATACCTCTTATTTCTATTTAAATCTCCAATGTACTTTTTAAATTTGAACAATATTGCTTCAATATATGAAGTTTGTTTTGAATGATTTATAATATTAATATAAACCTTTCTAATTATTACTATGCTTCTTTTAGCTACAGTATGTAATTTTTATGTGGTATTGCATAATTATGCATTTATGTTTTTACTGAGCTTTTTCAGTCTTATGGGTTAAATATTCTGATATTGCACTAACTTTCAACAGTATGTAAATTATTTTTATTTTTGCTACTTTAGTTTAACTTTCTGCATTTCCTCTTGATTTTTTTTAAATGTCCATGTTCATTCCTTAATCTTATTCTAAAGCAATATTCACATTTTATTGCTGAAAATTGCTGATATGTACTTTTAATGAACCCCATTGTGATGGCCGTGCCCTGCCCAGCAATCAAGGAGCCTCAATCCTCACCACTAACACCAGGGAAGGCATCTCATATATGAGGAAAGGATAACAAATACACACAGTAACGTACAATTTCCCTTAAGTGCACACAGAGATCACAGTCAGTTTGGGGCTGGTTGCTCCCTTGCTCCCCAGGTCCCCAATAAGACTCCCCACTGGCACAGCTATAGGGTCCAGATCTCAGCCTAGCTTGGCAAGCTAAACTCTAGTACTTTCTCTGTCCAACCAGTGCTTCGTGTCCCTGCCCAAGTAGCTGACACACACATTTTGAGATAAGTATTTATACAACTTCACAGACACTCCTGGGAAAGGCTGACACAGACTCTCCAGCTGTGCCCCTATACCCAGACTATACGGTAGTAATAGCTGCCACCACCAACTAATAATTATCAGCTACCCAAAGGCCCTTGAAAGGGTGGCCAATTATTACTGTGCAATATTATTATCCAATTGGTAGTATAGCTCAGGGCTAAAGCTATAGGAGTGGCTTTGTACAATAAACTCTACAAATATGGAATGTACTCTAGAGCTTAAATTCTCTACATAAACCAGCCACAGGTAAAAGTTTTTTAAAGTATTTAATAATAAATAATTAGAACACAAGACAATACTACTACACCACAGTGCCACTCAAGAGTTCAGATATCACACAGAAGCTTAAAATAATTCCGTAGTACAGTTCTGACATAACAGAAAAACACTTAGTCTAATATTTATAGTCCTATTTATTTTTACAAGAAAACATATTTCTGAAATAACTTGCTTAAGACAAAGGGAGAGTGCTATCAAGACAAAAATGTTTAACAATCTCTGGTTCTCACTGCTTAAATTGAAACTTCAGTTCTGATAAACATTACATCATCATTTTCACCCTTTCTGGAGTTCCCATGCTACACATTAACTACATTTACATTCTTTTACACTTAGAGCAATAAAGGACATTCCACATGTAAATTCTGGTCATTAACCTTAGCCTTAAAACAATAGGCAAGATGCTTACTCCAGACTCATCAACTCCAAATTCTAACTTCAAAGGACATACAAAACATAATTTTAATTTCAAAGAACATTTGAAATGCTTGGTTTAGTTTTCCTTACAGCAGATGGCAATGTTGCTAAAATCTTGAAGTTCACATTTTATAGTGTTTTCTTTCATTTAAGAAACAAGCCTGTATTTTACATTTATATTTACAAATGATAGAATTATGTATCAAATTCTATTTGACTAGGCTGGCAGCCTTCACCCCTTCTCTACCAGTCTTCACATCTATCACCCCCCTGGAATACTAAAGCTGTTTTTTCAAGTGACCCTTGATAAATGCCACTTGAGAGGGTTAGGTCTATCTGAGTGTACCTCACCCCATTCCCTGTCTTGAGAGCCCATCTGCATTGGCATTGCTAATCCCACTGTGGTGTTGCACTGACATATATGCTCGCAACTCCAGGCTCCATCTTAGCAACTTGACATTTTGCTGACTGGCTCTGTTTAACCATGTTAGGGGGTTGTGATCTGTCATAACAGTGAATTTCCTTCCATACAGATAAGGCTGAAGTTTCTGCAGTTCCCACACTATGGCTAGACATTCCTTTTCTACAGCTGCATAGCATTTCTCCCTGGGTTGGAGCCTAAGACTGAGATAAACCACTAGGTGCTCTTCCCCTTCTGAAGACATCTGGCTAAGTACAACCCCCACAACATGGTTTAAAGCATCCAGTTACACAACAAATTATTTGCTGTAATCTGGACTGGCTAACACAGAGGATCTTCCCAAAGCTTCTTTAAGTTTCTGGAATGCCTGCTCACATGCTGGGGTCCACACTACCTTATCTAGCCTGTTCTTCCTTGTCAGGTCTGTGAAGGGAGCAGCTATGGTACTATAACTGGGGATGAACTTTCTGTAGTACCCTACTGTCCCTAAAAATGCCCTCACCTGCTTTTAAGTTACAAGTACAGGCCATGTCTGAATAGCTTCCACTTTGTCAGGTTCTGGCCTTATCTTACAATTTCCCGCTCTATGTCCTTTGTAGGAGACCTCTGCCATACCCACCTGACATTTGCTTGGCTTAATGGTCAACCCTGCCATCTGTAGACTGCCCAGCACCTCCCTGACATGCTGAAGGTGCTCTGGCCAGGAGTGGCTGTAGATGGCAATATCATCTAGGTAAGCAAGGGCAAACCCTCCTGCTCCTACTAGGATATTATCCACCAGCCTCTGGAAAGTTGTTGGGGCATTCTTCATCCCAAAGAGCATCTTTGTGAACTCATACAAGCCAAAAGGAGTCACAAAGGCTGAGTTTTCTCTAGCACTGGGAGTCAAGGGCACCTGCCAGTAACCCTTGATAAGATCAGTGGTTGTAAGATACTTAGCCCCACCCAGCTGTTCTAGGGCCTCATCTGTCCTAGGCATGGGGTAAGCATCCAACTCAGTGTGACTAATTTCCTGTAGTCCACACAGAACCTGGTGCTGCCATCCTTCTTTGGCACCAGCACTACTGGGGAGGCCCAGGGACTGTTGGACTCTTGAATCAACCCTAGTTCCAACATCTCCTGTAACTCCTCCCTCAGAGTCTGTCTGACTGTCTCAGGCACCCTATAAGGGGCCTGCCAAATAGGCCTTTGGGGTCCTGTATCCACCTGGTGCTGCACCAGGTGGGTGCACCCTGGTTTCCCAGTGAACATGTCCCCAAATTCCTGCAACACTGTTTGAATTTCTCAAACCTGGGTAGGAGATAGCTGCTGAGATATTGCTAACCCTTTCACTGAGGTGTCAGCCCAAGCCTCACTGAGGAGATCAGTCCCCAGATCTCCCTCAGACTCCATCTGCAATCCACTGAAAATGCTCAGCACAAGGGCCTCCCTATCATGGTAAGGTTTCATCATGTTAACATGGTACAATTTGTGCCCCTGCCATCTGCCTAGCAGTTCCACCATGTAGTTAACATCACTTACCTTTCTTACCACCTTGTAGGGACCCTCCCAAGCTGCTTGCAGCTTGTTGTATCTGACAGGAATGAGAACCATTACCTGCTGCCCCACAACATACTCTCTAGTTCAAGCATTCCTGTCAAACCACACCTTCTTCTGTTGTTGGGCTTCTGCCAGGTTCTTCTGGGCCAAGCCCATGAGTTCCCTGAGCCTTCTCCTGAGGTTTAGGATGCATGCCACAACAGACTCCTTGTGAGACTCACACTCACCTTCCCACTCATCTCAAATTAAATCTAGAGGTTCCCTCACCCTATGGCCATACTTGTAAGCAAACAACAGATGGGGAAAATATATGTCCCACTCCCTCTTAAACTGATCTGCAAATGCCTGTAGGGCATGGACTTGATTGTAGAGTTTAACCTCTCAACAAGACCATTAGTCTGGGGATGGTAGGGGGTGGTCTTCATGTGCTTCACCCCACAGGGCTTCCACAGATAAGCCAGTAGGTCTGATAGGAAATTTTCACCTCTGTCAGACAGTATTTCTTTTGGGAAACCCACCCTGCTGAAAATCTCTAACAGAGCATTTGCCACCTTCTCTGCCTCAATGGAGCATAAAGCCACTGCCTCAGGGTATCGTGTAGCATAATCCACTACCACTAGGATATATTTTTCCCTGTGGAACTTGGGGTACTCAGAGGACCCACAATATACATAGCTACTCTCTGAAATGGCTCCTCAATCACAGGCAAAAGCATCAAAGGAGGTCTTACCTTGTCTCCTGCCTTGCCTATCTTTTGGCACTGCTCACAGGTCCTGCAGTTCCCTGTTGCAACTCTGGAAATTCCAGGCCAAAAGAAGTTCTGCATAATATGCCTCTTTGTATGTTTTATGCCCATATGACCTGCAAAGGGAATATCATGGGCTATGGCTAGAAGCACCAGATGGTAAGCTCTAGGCACTACCAACTGCTGTACTCTCTCACCTTCTAGCCCTCCCTCAGGGGTCCACTCTCTGTATAGTAACCCTTTGGCTCAGTATACAGATTCCCCCTTCCCTTGAGAATCAGGTGCCTCCCTAGCTACCTGCCTCAGGCCTTGCAATGTAGGGTCTGAGAGCTGAGCCTGTCTCAACTATCTCTTTGTAACCCTTCCCAACTCCCCTTCCACAGGAAGTCTGGCATCCTCTGACAGTCATGCCTCACTGTCAGCCTGGGTACTACTACTCACTTCTACCTTTGCAGTTACCCTGTCCAAGGGAACATCAGTACCCACAAGCAGCTGTGGCTCACATTTAGTCTCACTGCTACAAAGTAGCTCCCTTCCTGACCTAACCACCTCAGCAGTCCTGGCTACAAGTATGCAGTCTGTCTGGGTCTACCCCAGGCTACCAGACCCACATGATTGTCTCATAGCCTCACTGCGTGTAACTGCATAAATACATGGTACTGCCTCATCCAAATCCTTCCCTCTCAGGACATCTGCAGGTATATCCTCAAACACACCTACCTGCTAGCTTTCTTTTCCACCCTCCCAGTCAAGGTGAACCCTAGCCAAAGGCATTTGGAATGGGATCCCTCCTAAAGCCCTGACTGGAGTGGACTGCCCAGGCAAATAGTGCTCCTCTGTAACCATTGCAGGATTTACAATGGTTATATCAGAGACTGTGTCTCTCTTGGCAATGGCCTCTTTGCCATTCACTACAATAGTATATGGCTTCTGGTGGTTGTTTAGTACCCTTGTTGTCCCAAGACAACCTACTGTTGGCATTTTTTCTTTCCCACTTACTAGTTCCCCCACCTTTGGTTCCCCACCTTGCTTCCATGGACACCTGTATGCCACATGGCCCCACTGGTTGCATTCAAAACATTTAACCCTAGCTCCTGGATGTGTACCTGGACTAGTGGCTTCCCCTGCTACTGGCAGATTCTGTTTGGGCAGTCTGTGCCCACCATGGGTTCCTTTAGACCCATGGGCAGTACTGGGGGTCCCCTTCCTGTGTAGGGCTACCCTGCTGGTCAGATATAGGTCTCCCTTCTTCCACAACTCATCTCAAGTAGCACATTGTCTATCAGCTAACCAGATACTCATGTCCTCAGGTATAGTGCTAAGGGCTTGTTCCCTTACCAAAAGGTCTGCCAGCCCTTCAAAAGTGGTGACCTGACATCCACTCACCAAGTTATGAAAATAAGTGCTCAGTTTAGCAACATATTCACATATATTTTCATCTGCCTTGCATCTATGCTCTCAAAACTTTTTCCTATACATTTCAGATGTTTGCTTAAAACATTCTAGCAGGCAATTTTTTTACAGCAGTATAATCAAAACAGACAGAGTCAGGCATTTTTGATAAAAAAGTTACAGCTTTCCCATGGATTAAGGGGGTCAGGAACCGTACCCAGAGCCTTTGGTCAACACTATACTGTTTGCATACCCTCGCAAACATATGAATGAATCTATCAAAGTTATCCCCCTCTTTAAATCGCGGAAGAAATTTCCTGACCTGTTGTGCTTCTGGGGTCCAGTTCTTCCTTCCCCATTACCTCCATGACTCTGGCAAAGAGTCAGCATTTCCCTCTTATGCCTCCTCTGAAGCTCCTTTTTTTCGGCTTCTATCTCCAAATGCCTGGCCTCGAACTCAAGTCTCTTTAGCTTCAGCTGGATTTTTAAGTCCACTGCAGAAAGGTTGAGCTGTCCATTTTCCAAGGATACTGTATCTCCACTGACAGTCTGATTGTCCTTCGCAGAAAGGTTGAGCTGTACATTCTCTAAGGATATTGTATCTCCACTGCCAGTCTGATTGTCCTCCTGGATGCTGTTTTCTGATGCAGCTGTAAGCAAGACTGTAATCAGGTCTGCCTTAGTCAGGTTTCCATGCACCTGTCCCCTTAGCCTGGCATATCTCCACCAGCTGGCCCCTTGTCAGCTTTCCATACTCCTCTGCTGACATGCTGCCTGCTCACCCTGACTAAGCTAACAAAAGAAATAAAATAATTGTGATCTGAACTCTTGAGTATTCACTGCATGGCTGTTTTAGAGTACATAACACCTTCAGAGATCACTGTACATAAGCTACATGATTCACTCTACCCACACCACTACAAGCCAATTAGTATTTGCCAACTAATTAATATGTGATGTGGATATCCACAGCCACCACAAATGTGAAGTGGATTCCACCACTGCAAACCACATGTGATGGCTATGCCCTGGCCCAGCAATCATGGAGCCTCAATCCTCATCACTATCACCAGGGAGGACATCTCATATAAGAGGAAAGAATAACAAATACACACAGTAAAGTACAATTTCCCTTAAGTGCAGACAGAGAACACAGTCAGTCTGGGATCGGTTGCTCCCTTGCTCCCCAGGTCCACAATAATACTACCCACTGGCACAGCTATAGGGTACAGATCTTAGCTTAGCTGGCAAGCTAAACTCTAGTACCCTCTCTGTCCAACCAGTGCTTCGTGTCCCTACCCAAGTAGCTGACTCACACACTTTGAGATAAGTATTTATACAACTTCAAAGACACTCCTGGGAAAGGCTGTCACAAATTATCCAGCTGTGCTGCATACCCAGTCTATACAGCAGTAATCACTGCCACTGCCAGTTAATAATTATCAGCTACACAAAGGCCCTTAAAAGGATGTCCAACTATTACTGTGCAATATTATTATCCAGTTGGTAGCATAGCTCAGAGTTAAACTATAGAAGTGGCTTTGTACAATAAACTCTATAAATAAGTAATGTACTCTTGAGCTTAACTTCTCTATATAAACCAGCCACATGTAAAAGGTTTTTAAAATATTTAATACAAAATAATTAAAATACAAGACAATACTACTACACCACAGTGCCACTCAAGAGTTCAGAGATCACACAGAAACTTAAAATAATTCTGTGATACAGTTCTGACATAACAGAAAAAACACTTAGTCTAATCTTTATAGTCCTAGCTATTTTTACAAGAAAACATACATCTGAAATAAAGCTTACTTAAGATACAGGCAGAGTGCTGAGTTTGGATATCAAGACAAAAATGCTTAACAATCTCTGGTTCTCACTGTTTAAATTGAAACTCCAGTTCTGATAAACATTACATCATCTTTTTCACCCTTCCTGGAGTTTCCAATCTACACATTAACTACATTTATATTATTTTACACTTAGAGCAATAAAGGGCATTCCACATGTAAATTCTGGTCATTAACTTTAGCCTTAAAACAATAGGCAGAATGCTTACTCCAGACTCATCGACTCCAAATTCTAACTTCAAAGGACATATAAAACATCATTTTAATTTCAAAGAACATTTGAAATGCTTGGCTTAGTCTGGCTTCGTTTTCCTTACAGCAGATGGCAATGTTGCTACTATCTTGAAGTTCACATTTTACAGTGTTTTCTTTTATTTAAGAAACAAGCCTGTATTTTACATTTATATTTACAAATGATAGAATTATATATCAAATTCTATTTGACTAGTCTGGCAGCCTTCACCCCTTCTCTACCAGTCTTCACACCCATAATATAACTTTATTTATAATTTCATGTCGTTATTTAAGAGATATTGTATTTGCTCATTAAGATATTTCTTAAATTATTTTAATTTTGACATACATGAAGTTACTGTTACTTTGAGATAACATTCTCTTTACTGATATTTTCTTGAATATAAAATTAAGTACTAAGTCATTTTCTTCCTTTTTATAATCAACTACATCTACACAATTTAAAACTAATGACAAAATTACATACTAGGTAAAGTTAATCTTATCTGTAACCCAATTTTTGATGGATACTGCCATTCCTATTTTATCTACACCTGTAAACAAACTACCTAAACTAAGCATACTCTTCTTAGAATCTAAATAACCATTAAGAATGGCAACTGCAACATAGAGCAAGGAATCACTTACAATACCTACACCACTAACAAACAAACACAGTCATATTCTCTGTTGACTATTTTTCAAATGTATCAGCTAAAATTCTTGATGTGTATCAACACATGACAAAAATGTAAAAAAGCATTCTGTCTCTTATCAAAATGTGCATTAACAAATAATATTATACTTATCACATCAAATAAAATTGATATAAAGTAAAAGGATAACTCAATGTTTCATTATTTATGCAAGTAAGATAGTATATAGAACAGGTATGCTCTGCAGAAGATTTTCTTTAGGAAAAGTACTTTATGCATCTAATTCACTCTATAACTTTATTTGTAGTGACTAACCTATAATATGTATGCATTATCATATTTTCTTATAACACTGTACTGTTTAAGTACTATCAACATTTTAATTGATTATAATAAAATCAATATTGTTCTTTGCACTAACTTAATCAACTAGTTCTAGGTATCTATATATATAAGTAATTATTTTTCTACTATAACTAGAAATTCTAGTTAATAATAAGCTTGGCCATATACTACCCAAGCTGCAAAAGTGATATAAATTACATCTCCTTTTATTTTTGAAATAGTTTGCATTTGTATAGAAATCATAATAGAGTTACATATCTTCTTTCCCTCCTCTTATTGAAAATTGTATGACACTAAAATAGAAAAGAAAACTCTGTCTTAAATGTTACAGATATCAATATAGTTACTAACCATTGGAAGAAATTACTGGTAATTTAAATATAGTACTGGTAAATTTCAAATAAAAGTAACTCTTTGTAAGTTAATATGTCCTTAATATATCCAAGCAAATGTGCTAATTTAATGAATGTAGCACACAATAAAAGTTGTGGATACTGAAAGTAAAATAAATTAAAATATAATCACCATGACTACTCTACAGCTTTTCAACATATTATACTCTCATTACTATCACTCTACATCAAACCAGCAAAACATCCATAACCTAAGCAATGTGTACAAAAAAGTATTGTAACAAGTCTATACTAATTGTGTACTAACTCATTACTAACTCCAAACTAAAGGTGAAATAGAGCTTTATAATCAATGTCATGAAATATGCACTATTATGACTTTGATAGCATAACAAAGAGTAACTACCTGCCAAAACCCCAGAAGAACACAAGCAGGCAATTTGTGCTTTTTTCCTGATTAATAAAATTAAAATAAGTATGTATTGTATAAAAATGATCCATCTTTTTTATTTGGCCTTTATATAGGAGATTTTACATCTTTTAACATCTTAATTACGTGCCTCAACTCCATTATTAAGCCACAAAAGATAAAGTTTACAAACTAACAAAATACCATTGTCAGGAAGTAATAATAACAGATAATCTCATTACACATTGCCATAAACTGAAATTAAACAATTCAAGTTCACATATACCTCCTGTAATACATAAATGCTTGACTACCATAGTTACTTGTAATTATTTATTTTATCTTTAAATGATATGTCCCCTTTTTATATAGACATGCATACATACATAGATGTTTAGATACAGAAAACTAAACAGCAGCACCTTCATTTGATTATTGTTGCAACATTTTTAATGTAAAATTAACACTGAGTTATTTATAAGTACTTTAAGCTAGTAGACAGCAATCTAAGCATACATGTGCACCCTTCTGCTTAGTTTGCTCACATCCATATGACTTACACAATTATGTCATGATGTATTTGTTGTTTTGTTTCTTCAAATGCACTTCTTCTGTTGTAATTAGCTTAGCTTGAAGTGCTGGAGGACAACAAATGAACCTGTAAGTTACTTTCAATTTCAAAATAGGTATTAATTTGTCTTGAGCACAGTAAAACAACTTGATATAAGCTTTGCATATAAGGAAATAAAAAATGTTAAACATCATTAACACAATATAGCTCTTAGAGTGCTCTTTGTAACCAGTGTTTTACCAGATTGACAAAAATAAATCAGAGCTCACCACAGAGATCAAAAGATACAAATAATAAAACCATTAAATGCACTTATGCAGCTAAGACTGCAGATGAAGAAAAATAGTAAATGATCAATACTAATGTATATATGCACATCTACTGCAGAATTTAAGTAAGATGAAGGAAATAGCAACTACTTATGCATTATGGATACATTTTGTACAAAAGAACCACTACTTCCCTTTTCCTTCAGTACTGTCATTCTATTAATATTGTCCCCCAAATGACAGAAAACAACTCATTATCAAGAGAGATTTAAATATTACTACTTGTCCCACTAACATGACAAATATGAATTTAACCTTGAAAGCAGCAAATAAACAAAATATGACAGACTTTCCTACTATGTGCATAAATATGCTATGGGTCTGTGAAGCATTAATAATATATGTAAATATTGATATACTTGCATCTTCTTCATAAGCAAATATGCTGATTTTGAAATAAACTATTTTCGTTCAAAATAAGTCTTGCTGTCTTTCATATATAACGTATATAGGAATCAAAAGGGCATAAATTTTACAAAATATTGTTTTTTTCAGTTAGCTTTGTGCTCATTTTCTATGTATTTATTCTTTCTGTCTTTTATGTGATTAAGCATTCCAGTCCAAGTCTTCTGATAATTTGAATATTTATTTTTTTTGGAAAAGCTTTCCTATAATTGGTCAAGGTTAAAATTCCCAGAGTTTCATTTCCCTAAATGAAAATGAACAAAAGTCAGAACTTTGATCACTGTTTTTGGAACTCATTGCCTTAGCAATTTCAAAGTGTGCAGTAGCGATAGTATATTTCTTTTGAAATTCTACATCCTTCATCAAGTTGGTGCAAATGTGGAGTTGATTTATATATATATATATATATATATATATATATATATATATATATATATATATATATAAACGTTTGAGAAGTGTGTCAGCCTTGCACCCCTCCCCACATACACACACACACAAACACATACCAGAGAGTGCAGGGGGGCTTATTCCACTTCAAAAAATGATTAAAAGTCAAAATTTTCACCCTTCTCTATTCTGTGCATTATTTTAGACTGTATGGAATGTCTTCCATTCATAACAGAATTTCTGCAAGAACATAGTTGCACCTTCTATGAATCAGATATTTTAATTGCTTCAGTAAGATGCATTTTAATCCTTGCTCAAAACAATAAATTGACTTGGCAAGTTTCTTGATTGCTTGCTTTATTTTCTGTTCAGATTTAAATTTTTTTATCTCTACATACTCCAAGTAGTTTGGTGTAAGCTACTAGTTCAGTTTTTGTTTTGTTGTATGAGGTTTTGTTAAATGTACTTTTCTGATCCAAAATTTGCTATGATGTAACGTAAAACTAATTTGCTTTTGCTGAATTTGGAAAGAGCTGCTTTTTATTCAGCCATAATTCAATGTAATTAAATATTTTTGGGCCTCTTCTTGTAATTTATCTCTAGATTTGGCACAGCAAATCAAAGTGGAACCATCTGAATACTGCATGATGGAGGCATGTCCACTTGCTGTGTGGAGGATGTTAACAAATTAGTTAAAAAATAATGGTCCTAATATTGACTCTAGGGGAACTCCCACTGATACAGGAAGGAAGGAAGAAAGAGTTGTTGTTTCGACTACCTGAAATCTATTTGAAAAATACCTTTGAAAGCAAGAGAGGGAGATGAGTTTGCAAGGCTAAAGGAAGATAGTCTTTCTATTAGATTTTGGTGTGATACTATCTAGGAAAAGAGCCGAGACTAGTGTTGCCATTACTACTGTATTAATGAAACTGAGTATGGTAGTGGTAGTGCTCTGCTTAGGGTGGAAGACATGTTGGGTTAGTGACAGGAAGTTATTATCAGTGATTTATTTTATTAGTTGTGTTTTAATACATTCCTTACATTCCTGAAGTATTTTTACCAAAGGAGAGATAGAATACTATTGATCTGCAGTTAGTGAATTCAGCAGAAATGTCCACTTTAAACAAATGGAGGATGTAAGATTTTTTCTATATTATAAAGATACAGCATTCTATGCTAGATCTGTGTATTAAAAATGGAAATTGTGTAGAACAAAGCACATGCTGCAATTTTACATATTCTGCAGGTATGTAGAGTGCCTGACTTTATTTTGAGTATTTATCATTTCATGAAGAAGATGGGAACTACTTTGAAGGACACCGCATTTGGAGTGTGCCTACTTGTTCAGGGATTTTCTGGGTGGTAAGAGAGGAGATATTAATTAGGAAGACAACAGTTTGAATGAATTGTGTGTTTAAGTAACAGAATGTGTGTTAGAAGGTGTTAATCGAGTTGGTTGGCTTGGATGACCAGGATTTAGTAACTGGTTTATGGTAGACCAGAAGATTTTCAGGCTATTATGATTAGCTGTCCATTGGTTTGTGCAGTATGACTTCATACCAGCTTTAATCAGATACTTTGCAGGATTTCTCAGGTATATAAAATTTTAAAATGTTTTATGCAATTTATTCTGTTTTCATTTTTTCCAGGCCTTGTCTCTTTGAGTCATGATGTGTTTAGTATAGCTTCAGAACAAAGAGGCCTGTCTGGCTTTTACTCTATTTGTTCTGATGGGAGCAAGTTCATTTAGTATGCTTAGGAAAAATCTGTTGAATTCAGTTAAAGCCTTGACTAGAGGGAAATATTTCAGAAAGTTCCACTTGCATCAGTTTAGTTTGTGAATGAGAGTTTCACAATTGAAAGAAGCTGATCACCCTATGCCCACACTAGCAGCATCTCAGTCTTATTGACTAGGTGCATCTTTATCATATGTCTGACCCCACATTAACATTTGATTACTTCCTTGATACTCTGTCAGCTATAGAAAAACAATATCGGTACTCTGTCAGCTGTAAAAAACAACCTCTTCCCACTAGTATGTGAAAGACTTTAGGGTCAGTGTTGCATATGGTTAACACTTGACATTAAAAATCTCATCAGACAAAGAAACCTGTTCTGGAAATCTTGGAAACATACTGTAGTTACAATAATGTAAATATTCTCTAAAATTACCTTAACCTAAGAAAACAAACAAGAATAGCAACAAATTCCACAAAAGCTACCTACCTTAGGAATACAGGTAGCTGCTCTAAGTAACAGCAAACAAATCTGAAAACAAATCAGACAACTTACTTGGCATGTGCATAAAAACATTCAACAACAAATCTCAGACACCTCTAACAATGGAAATAACCATGCTGAGTAGTATAAATCATTCCTCCTATTCTCCATGCATGAAATCACTAACACTTTTAGCATTACTAATAGAAGATCACAGCCCCCTAGCAGAATTTGCAGCAACTTTTCATTAAAAAAAAAAATCAAAGTTAAAGAAACCAAAAGCATGCTTACCAACCTTAAACTGACCTCCCCCAAACACTTCATACTATACTGTACTTTTCCAGCAAAATCAGTAAAATTCATAGCAAAGCCCCTTAGCATATTTTTTATTTTATTTATTTTGTTCCAATTTGTTAACCAGGATAGTCCATTGGGCCAGACAGAGCCCTTTTTCAATGGAGACCCGGAGAGAAAAGCTCCATGTGAATACGTATACAAAAGCTATGGAACAAAAACAATTACAAAAACAATGTTTAAAGAAACAATACAATGTATAATTTCTTATGAAATTTACAAAGTATTATGACTGTAAAAACAGTGAAGTTAATACAACAAATTAGTTTGAGATAGCAATAATGCTTTAAGTAGGATGTTAAAGTCATCGTAAAAAGAAATAGTAGGAGATAAAAGAGTTGGGAGAAAGGGGAGGGCGAGTTAGAGTGAGCAGGAGAGTAAGATAAAGAAAGGTAGATGGAGGTGAATTGGAAAGTGGAAGGTGGAAGTGGAAGTTAAAGTGGGAAGTAGTAGATGATGGAAGTGGAAGATGGAAGAAGGAATGTAGAGTGGGAAGTGGAAGATGAGGTGTATAGATTAGGAGGGATTAGAGCAGGAGCATTCCCATCTGGAAGAGAGGTAAGAGTGAAGCAAGCTTTTGAAAGTAGAGGGTTATTGAATAGTTTGAATATGGGGAGGAAGAGAGTTCCATTTCTGTGCTAGAGAGTAAGATAATAGGAGATGACCAGGAGTGAGTAATGATTTGTATACTTTGAGAAGGTTTTGATTGTTAGATCTGAGGGATTGGTCAGGAATATGCATAGTGAAGGCCATAGCTAGAGAAGGGCAGAGTGATGGTTTGAAAATGAGTTTGTGGGCAGTGGAGATTTGAATGTAAAAGAAACTCTAGCCAGTTTAAAGAGTGTAGAGAGTTGCAGTGATGTGAAGATGATTTAGTGCCTGTGGCAAACTTTGCAATTTTATTGAAGCATGATGCCAGTTTAGCTTTAAGGGAGGCTTGGAGATTAGTAAGGATGGGGTGCCATACATAAGAGAGGGGAAAAGATAGGTTGTGGAGAGAGTAAGCTTAGTGGAGGGTGTCAGAAAGCGACTGTGATGATAAAGCATATCAAGCTTCTGATGGGATTTTTTGATGCTAGATTGAAGGTGTATATCAAACTTGAGTTGTTCATCAATAATGACTCTGAGAAGCTTGGTATGGGAGACTACTTCAATTGGAGTCCTATTATGACTTGTTATGATGAAGGAGTTTTTATCTATTTTGGTGTTTTTATTAGGGGTGGGCAGCCACAGTGGTGAGCAGTTAGCGTTGCTGCTTCACAGCAAGAGGTTCTCTGGTTTGATCGTCAGCTGGGGTGCCTTCTGTGTGGAGTCTGCATGCCCTCCCTGTGGTTGTGTGGGTTTCCTCAGGGTGCTCCAGTTTCCTCCCACATCCCAAAGACATGCTGTAGGTGGATTGGACACCCTAAGTTGGCCCTTTGTGTGAGTGTGTGCGTGTGTGTGCCCTCTGTGGAAGGTTGGGCACTGGGCTGGCAACTCAACACCGTAAAACTCCACTGCCAATCATGAGTGGACAGGTGATCCACTGGGGCGACCCCTTATCTAGGAAAAGCCGAAAGAAGAAGAAGAGGTGTTTTTATTAGGGGTGAATATCATAATTTTGGATTTGGATGGATTAAGAGCTAGATAACTGTTAAGCATCCAAGCCTTGGTACTAGAAAAGACTGCCTGAGTAGCTTGTAGGATGGAGGGGAGAGATGGACCAGAACAAATGATAGTCAAGTTGTTAGCATATTGGATGAGTTTAGTATTGAGTATGCAAAGACAGAAATTGTTTATAAAGATGTTGAAAAGTAAAGTATCCAGTAATTTGCCACTGACTACACGCAGTCTACCACCTGCATTAAAACATGCTATCCTTATCCACCTCCCAAAACTACCAGTCCCCAAATTTTCTAAGGACTAGAGACCCAGTTGTACTCTATGTACCGTTACAAAACATTTTCAAAAACTGCTATACAAACAACTGCTCAGACCTATTAATAGTTATTATCTCCTATCAGATAAACAACATGGCTTTAGAACTACCTTTAGTACCTCATAAACATTACTGAGTGTCATAAACTCCACTTATAGCAATATGAATGAAGGCCTTATTACAGCAAACATATTTGTAGACATGCCCAGTACCTTTGAGATCATTAAACACAAACTTCTTATCAAGAGACTTTGTTGAAACTACTATTAACTGGATCAAAAGTTATCTAGAAAACAGATCCTTCCAAGTTCACATAAATTATCATGTTTTCTCACTTGATATTCTTAACACTAGCATCCCTCAAGGATCTGTACTTGGCCCTTTTCTGTTCTTCTTGTTCATTAATAATTTACCATGTGATTTTTCCTCTGTAAAACATGTCTTCTATGCAGATGACATACTCTTCCTAGAAGCAAACACACACCCTAATAATTTTCAAACCCATTTACAACTATTCTTTACTAAATCTACCACTGGGCCACCTGTGTGTGTGTGTGTGTGTGTGTGTGTGTGTGTGTGTGTGTGTGTCTTCGGCTTTTCCCAGTTAGGGGTCGACACAGCGGAACTCCAGTCCACTAATGATTGGCAGTAGATTTTTACGTGCCGAGTTGCCAACTCTGATGCACAACCTTCAATGAAGCTACGCCCATTCACGCACCACTGGGCCACCTGTAAAAAATATTAATAAACCATAAAAAGAAATATGATGCTGTTTTACTTACCACAGAAGTACTGCTAAATACCTACATTTACTATATTTTGATACCAAAAACAATGCAATTCCCCAAGTCACTGAATATAAATATATTGGTCTTATGTTTCACCATTCTCTTACTTTCCCCCCGTCATACCAAAACTATCACCCATAAGGTCTTCTCTCAACTAAACTCTTTTATAAAATTACCCATCTTCTATTCCCTGCTGCTAGACCTGCAATTGCTAAAAAATGTTTTTCTCCCCAAACTTGAATACTGCTTCCCTCTCCTAACCTTCCATTCATCACAAAATACTACAAAACGTCAAACTACAGTAAACAAAATATGCAGATTTGTTGTTTCAGCAAGTTAACACCACTACCTTCTTTTAGAAAAAATGTATATTGGCTCCCAGGTTAGTGCAAGAGATACCAACTTACTTTATTCACTAACATTTAAAATGTTTACATACAAATTGCTGCCCCTTCTAAGAATACCACTTTTCATTAAGGACTCAATTTACTGACCTAGAAACTCTCGGCCTAATCATAATACCATTAAAAGAAACAATTTAAAAATGCAGTTGCAGAAAGAGCCTGTTTAAGACTTGACCCTGCTGTTTAGAGCAATCTCCTAGTTAAACTCATATGAAACATTTCCTTAGCAAATTTCAAAACAGCTCTGGCTGAACAATTCCATTGGGGTGTTTCATACCAATATTTCATTGATAAGGACTGGTAAATATGCCATCCATCAGTATGTTGCTCACCTCTCATACTTTGTTATTGTATATGCATAGTTATTTTCTGAACAATTCTCAATGTTTTATGTGCTGTTTATTGTTGTTATTGTACTTGCTTAGCATTTTAAGTTACATTTTCTACTGCTGTAAGGGCTGCTATTCTGGATTTTCAGTACTCTAAATGCACTGTATCTACTCTTTTCAGTGATTTTAGGCGTCTGTTTTTGATGTTCTCTAACACTTGGGTTTGACATCAGTTATTTTACATTAATACATTATTATGGTGAAAGTCTTCACTCTTGTGGCAGGAAAAAGACTGATTTCACCTATCTAAAATGTAAATTGCTTGTGTAAAACTTATTGTGTGCTTATCTGATTGGCCTGGGGGCATACTTAGTTTAAAACATGTTTTTTTTCTGCTTGTATATAAGCCTCATGTTTGCATGAGTCTTAGCTCAGCTATCCAGTGCTGCACAGTGTTTGGCAACAATGCCAGATAGTTTGAGAGATTTTGTTTGCATCTGAAGACGTCCATAGCAAGAAAAACAAAAGTAAATATTATTTTGCACTTTGCTTGCTTTCAGTGCATTTTCAAAGACTTCTGTGCTATTTATTGTTTTTCCTGCACTTGCTTAGTGCTTTAAGTTGCATTTTTTCACTGCTGTAAGAGCTGCTATTCTGCACTTGTAGTACCCTAAATACACTGTATCTACTGTTTTCAGTGCTTTTAGGCATCTATTTTTGTGGTTCCCATACAAATGAGCTCCAAACTAGTCATTCTACATAAAGAGGGTCAAACTTTGCACTCTTGTGACAGGACAGGACTGATTTTACCTACCTGAGCTGGGAATTGATGGTGGAAAGTGTATTGTGTGCTTAACTGAACGGCATGTGGGCATATCTAGTATAAAGTTTGCTTTTTTTCTACTTATATACAAGCCTTGGGCTTGCATAAGTCTTAGCTCAGTTATCCAGAGCTGCTCATCATTTGGAAATGATGCCAAAGAACAGGTTGACACTGTACTCTCCAAAGCTAAAATATGGCATCAAAGGGTCCTAACATATTCTGGGATGCCTCTTACATAGATTGAAATAAGACCTATCAAGTCCACTAGGATCTTTATTTAACCGCAGCCTACAGAGCAACAGCCATCCCTCTGCATAATGGCAGACAATAACAAACCTATGAAATTGTAGACCCATTACATTTGACTAGTCTTATATTCAAAACCATGGAAAGAATAATCATAGACCTGATAAATAATGACATACAAAACCTCCAAACACTGGACCCAACACAGATCAGCATTATCAAGGGCAGGTCATGCCTGCTCAGTCTGGTGGACTTCTTTGAAAAAGTCACTAGAGCCATTTATGAGGGTAAAACACGGCATACTGCCTACCTTGATATGGCTAAGGCATTTGACACAATTCTCCATTCAGGTATTATAGATAAACTCACAAAACTTGGCATAAATCCCTATGCCATCAGATGGATAGCCAAATTACTTGTACAATGCACATGTTGTTAGACTGGATGAATCCAGATCCAGCAAGAGGCAGTTACTAGTGGCATGCCACATGGCTCAGTGCTGGGACTTTTGCTCGGATTATACTTCTCTGGAGTTAAGGTTAATTTAGAGGACTTTGGCTGATGAAAGTTTACAAATGACTGCAAGTTGTGACGAATCATTGAATCCCCCAATGATGTAGATATACTTCAGATGAGTCTGCCTTACACAAATGATTGGTGCCAGAGCCATGGCCTTAAAACAAATGCAAAAAATGCATAATCATACCATATGGTAAATCAAATACTCCTGCAAACAGCAACATTAGTAGCACACCCCTAAGAGTGGACTCAGGGCTGAAAGATCTAGGTGCACTGATAGATAGTAGCCTGAAATTTGGCTACCATGTGCCCACAGTGGTGAAGAAGTCCTTCGGTGTGGCACAGCTTATTATTAAAGGCATGGCATCCAGATCCAAAGAAGTTATAGTCCCACTGTATTCAGCCCTCATCAGACCAATAATTGAGTACAATCACCTTTTGGCATACACTTGACCAGGCACTTGCAACAGCTGGAGTGGCCTCAAATGTTCCTTAAAAACATACCGGGTGTAAACAGCATGTCATATTCTGATAGACTGACAGCCCTATCCCTTTACTCTGTCTCCTAACAACTATTAAGTTGTGATCTATGCCTAACCTACAAGGCACTCACAAATTGAGTCTTGATGTAACTGTTACACATTCATGAAATGAAATGCACAAGGGTCACAAGATCTAGGGATCTATACCCCCAGTGGTCTGTGACACAAACTGGACATGCTGGAAAAATAGATATGTGTCTCAGAAATTATGCCTTCTCTCAAACAGGCTTCCTATTCATGCAAAGCAGAACCCTTCCCTTTTCATTTTCAAACACAGTTTGGATCAATGGATGGGGAATCATAAATTTACTTGTAGGGTATTGCCCATGTCCCTTATGTACAGGGGCAGTCTATAAAATACTCAAAGGCAAAGGCACAAACCTAAACCATCCTCTGGCCCTAATGATCAAAAACCTGGTAAAATTTGAGTAATAATTTATAGGCTTGTAAGGGCTCTTAAGTGGTTAGGCTAGAAATCTTCTATGAGCGTATGAACCTGTTTAAGATGTCACTCAAACTTTCTGTGTATGGGTCTGCTCACTTTAGTCAAGTAGCCCATACACTGAACTCAGAAACATCAAATGTCAACTGCAAAAGGTTGGCAAAACAAACATCAACATGTTAACAAGCAACATATTTTTTGAAGTGGGGCAAGCCCCCACTCCCCATACCCCCTGCTAATTATTTATTTTATTATTTATTTATTTAATATTTGGTTACCGGGAAAGTCCAACTGGATACAAGTCCTTTTTCAGTGGAGGACTGGGGAGAAAAGCTCCACATATAACATAAATTGATAAGTACAATTTCATAGGTACAGAAGAATAACACTATACATTTTGCATCAAATAAAACTAGGATAATAGCACTTTAAACTATACATCAGTTAAAGTAGGATGAAAAATGGTACACTATACAAGTACAAAGAAGACATACCTGAAACTGTGCAGCTGAGATAACATTCAGTATGATATAGTATTATAATAATATAAAGAATACAGCAAGTGTCTATACTTAGAGGAAGCAGTAACAGTTGAAATGAAGAGATAGGTATGTGGAATGAGACTTGCAAGATAAAGAGAAGTCTACTACCTGAAAAATTTGGGAGCAGAGTTTACCCTAGGTGAGAGGAAAGAGATGGGGTTACAATTACATATACTAACTCTGAGATTGCACAATGCTTGGGATAAAAGAATATTCCCATATCCAGGGATTGTCAGTCTCACACACCTGTTGACCATCTGCATATATCGACCATATGTAGTCAATTAAACAGATGTTGACAAACCACCATTTAGACCAACTACAGGACCCCATATATGTGTGTGTGTGTGTGTGTGTGTGTGTGTGTGTGTGTGTGTGTGTGTGTGTGTGTGTGTGTGTGTGTGAGTGTATGTTATGTTTACTTGATTTTGCTTGCACCTCTTCTGCATGTAGTCACTAAACTGCTGTTTCTATTGTGGTATCATGTTATTGTGTTATTGCCATCTAGGGCTGGGTCATGTCTGAAATGGGTCTTTGGACCAGTATACATAGCCAGTTAACAAATAGAAAATACATAAATAAGCTAATTCATGCAGGTTGCTTTGGTGATGCTTTTTTGTATATGGTTACGGTTTATTATAGCAGGGTAGAAAGGTGGTCATTTAGTGAGTCTTGTAGTATACCTCAGCATAACATATATACATATATATATATATATATATATATATATATATATATATATATATATGGGATATTGAGAGAAAACAGCCTACAGTTGATTTTCTGCTGCTATTTTTGCCAAATATAATTGGAGAAGTAATGAGCTGGGTGAGACCATATAAGTTTGTTGCATCAGTGTGAGTGTTATATTTTACAGAGAGACATTCAGTGTTGACGTCACCTAGAATTATTGATTCCTGGTGGATGTTATAGTTGACTCAATAGAAAAGGTTTTTAGCAGTGTTGATGTTATTGTTGGGGGTGGTATAAGCTGCTACGATGCAAATGGATTTGTATGTATTAAGTTTTAGGATGGAGACTAGCAATTTGACAATAATGAAATGTGAGAAGATATGTAGAGAGTGTCAGATCCAGAGTGTTTTTATAGATTAAAGCCACTCCTCCTTTTTTAATGATTTATGTATGCTGTTAAAATGCTTTAGCTGGGTGGTGTAATCTAGTCCTCCTTTTCTTCTTTTGTTTTAGTCATATTTCCTTGATGACTGTGATGTCTGGGGAGTAGTCGGCTATCCAGCAATGGACTTCTGAAAGGCTGTTAGAAATGCTTCCAATGTTTGTGTTAAGTAGCTCTAGTCTCAAGAGTTTAGTAGAGAGGATATGTGGGAGGTAGTAGGGTATAATGGGGGAGTTTTGAAGTATGAGAGGGTAACTTCCCTAGACTGAATGCCACAGCTCATCTATAGGTTTAATGAGTAGTAGTAAGGATAATCTAGCCACTTTTTTATTTCAAGTTTTACAGTGAGTTTAAGTTGCAAGGGCTTTTGCCATTGGTGTCTGTATTTGAAAAGTTGACTTTGAGTAATACAAAACAAGTTACAGGTGATGGTAGCATTGCTGCAGGTCGAATTATAGTGAAAATTGCAGTTGGTGGAGGAAAAGAGCTGAGATGTGTTGAGCTGGTGGTGATAGGATGTGAGGTAAGGCAGTATTATGAGAGGTGTTATTGATAAAGTATAGAAAAGTATTAGTGAAGTATGAAATATGCTTATAGTTGAAATAAAGATGCAGTAGATGGAGGCAAAAGTGAGTAGGAGTTTATAAAATAAGCAAGTCTAAGCAGTAGAAGATTTAGATATAGAATCAAATACCATGTGATGATAGAGGAGGCAGTATAGATACTGTAAGTTGAAAGCTTAGAGTAGGCAATTGAGAAGAAGAGAAACTGCTATATTGGATTAAAAGGGTAGGAGAGATGTTAGTTTAATGATGTGGAAATAGTGCTGCATTGTGTTTGTTTTGAGCAGATTAGTTGTGCAATCAGTGTTATGACTGGTTATTACATGGAAAGGTGGACTTTCGGTGGTTTTACGTGCAGAGGAGAAGGAGGGTTAGTTGAGAACTGTAGATATGGTATGGGAGTAAAGTGAGCCTGAGTGCATTGAAGGTGAATAGAGTGGGGTTAGCCTGGCATCTGAGGAAAAAAAGGTAATGTAATGACTAAAGTTGAAAAACATCTCTAGACAATGGCTACCACTGGGGTGGGAATAGTTACAGTCATACAATCCATCAGGATATCAAGATCCATGCCACATAGTGACTTTTGAGTGGATCACCTGGCAAGAGAGATGGCACTAAGCTGATCAGGATTTGATACTTTCTGCATAGCTGATGAGGATCTCCCTTGAGCATTCCTGTACCTGAAGGGAGAAGACTGCTATGACTATAAGAAAGAAACAAAATTACTTGCTTAATCAAGACACTGTCACAATGCAGACCCAAACTTGAAAACTTCATAACAGAAATGTTTCTAAAACAGAATTACCAGTGCAAATTATCTTAATTAGTGTCTTTGTGATTAGATTCAGAGGATCATTATAGTAAAGAAACAATAACAGTAATATTGGTAAATGAGATGTTCAGTCATTACCAGCTGTAATCCAAAAACGGGTGTGTCAAAATGACATAAAAGATTCTGAAAGTTTTGATACTTTGGTAGAATATTGTCTATGTCACAAAAGTTCCTATAAGTCTAAGTCAACTAGAGTGATGGAGAAATTGGTTAATAAAACAAGGGGGTCAATTGCTCATATGCTTTGTTTTAAAGGTAGGGAGGAAAACCACATTGCTAAATTATGTAACAGTGATGTAAACTCCGAGTCTCAAATGTACTGAGAAGACTGGGAGTGATACATAACCAGTAGAATGTTTCAAGACATTTGCTAGAATGGCTGAAACTGTATTTTATTACTGTGCAACTGATATATTAAATAAGTACATTGTAATAATAGATGGAAAATAACCACATGTGCTTCTAGATTCTGACAGTATGGATACTCTTATAAAGGGGCACTATGTTCCTAAACAGATGACTATGACAGTAGTGCATGGCCATGGAATCAAGAAACAATACCCTGTTGCCCAGGTGGATGATCAAACTGAGTCTGGTAAGGTTCTAAATTCTGTAGAAGTGGTATCATGATTTTTTCATGACATGATAATTGGGAAGGACTTACCTCACTTTAAGGAATTATGGAAATAATGGGAGGTACTGATTCTGATAAACTGTACTCCCAGTTTAAGGATATAGGTACTCAAAGACTAGAGGACCAGAAGTAAAAGGCAGAGATAATGCTCAAGCTTGTGGAAAAAGAGACATCAAATGGATGTTCATCAGTATCTAAGTGGTCCACAGTTAGAAACTCTGGTAACAAAAAGGTACAGAGGACAGAAAATGGAAGAGATGAGAGAGGGAGCTAACACTGAAGAATCAGAGTATTTAATGAGAAAGTACGGTGTGCAAACAACAAGATCAAGACAAAACTGTGAGAAATCTAAAGATGAGGGGCCAGTGAGGTCATATTGAAAACTGGTATGAAATACCTTTCCTATGAAAAGAGTGGAGTACCGAAACTCCTACTCCTGTGCTAGCAAGATACGTGGTAGAACCCTTTACCTCACAGGGAGTTACTAGGAAAGGAAACCCTAGCTTAGCTGACTTTCAGATGAGTTGGACAACATTTTTCAAGAGGCCAAATGGAAGGATAAAACTTTAAACAGAATGAGAGAAAAAATGACCATGGTGTTGGGACAAGAACCTGCCACAGAAGTTTACACTTCCACTCCCTATTATCATTTATAGAATTAGTTATTGTATGGGGTAAATTAAAAAGGAGGAGGAAGTAGTGGGCCATCCACTGGTATGCAAACATTTCAGAAACTTGGTGATGAGACTGACAAACAGTTAGGTACTTGGAGGTACCTAATTTTGTCATATATGGCAATGGTCAATAATATATAATGCATAAAATAAAAGTCATAAGATATGTATACATAATTTGTACATGAGTATTACTTTAAACATGTAACATCCTCCTCCAGATTCCAAGGAAACCTTGTTAGTGTTACATACAGCATCTCCACCTGGCAGTGCTACCCAGATAATGAATTAGAGCTTTTCCTCCTGCAACACCTACTCCTACTAGGTTCTAGTACACCTAATAATACCTAACATAATATCAGTGCTGTAACCATAAGGGATACCTGGCATAACACTGCAAGGTAATATGCTTAAAAGCAAGTTTATGTAAATGAATCTCAGCACCTATTCCTGACAGGGTGTGAATGCAGCATGGGTACCAATGCCCTCAGAAGTTACCTCATAATACCATTACTAACATATACTAAACCCAGACCTAGCTCTACTTAAGCATTTATAGTTTAATTAACAACTATACCCACTTCATTACTTAATATGCCCCACCTTAATTCTTATACACAGCCAATACTTCTAACAGTCCTCATATTACTTACACATATTACTGCTTATCACAGCATTCTACCCCACAAATTACCTCACTATGCCACTCCTACCACGTACTCCACAATATCTACACCTCTCACCCCATCCATCACCACAACTACCCTACATACATACATCATTCTTCATACCCTAAAACCAAACCTACCCTCCCATTATACCACCAAAATATCCAGTAAATATGGAAGGTATATAACTAACCTAATCAGAACCAAAACAAAGTGAATACTGCAACTAGACTATCACTCAATGGAGACATATTCAAATCCCAGCCCATCTGATAAAAATACCCACTTATGTAATAGTAATCATTCTCTTAGCAAACTCCATATTCCTAGAAAAGCTAATGACTCGGTGATACTAAATATGAATGTCAGAAGCATTACCGAAAAAGTCCATGATCTTCACACTAATCTTTCCCTATATTCTCCTGATGTCATATTACTAAGTGAAAGTTGGCTTAAACCTGACATCTCCAATAAAGAAATTCTAACTCCAGGCTATAACATCCTTCGTAATGATCTTACATCTAAAAAAGGAGGTGGTGTAGCCTTGCTGTTTAAAAATCAACTAAATTTAGAAAACCTGGATATATGTACACCACCCTTAGCCAATGCAGAAACTCTGCTTGCAGAACTAAAAATTAACTCTAGGAAAAATGTAGCTATAATCGGATGTTATATACCACCTGGCAATAACATACCTACTCTGAAGACCCTGCTCGAATAGGCCTCTGATGTCCTCCAACATGAAACCATCATCTTAGGGGACTTTAACATTGATTGGTTAACTTGTAACTCCAGTTCTCCCACCAACTTCGCCAACCTCCATGGATTTTCCCAGCTCATCCAGTCTCCATCATGACAAATCAACCAAGAGATAGTCAATACTTGACTGGATTCTGACAAACAGACCAACTCTTATCTGTCAATCAGCCTGTCTCCCTGACAGCCTGAGTGACCACTTACCCACATTTGTAATAAGACATCGCACATATCAGGAAAAGACCACCAATTACCAAACAAACTGAACAATACAACTAGCTCTGTTAATACTATCAAAGCCTGTAACTGGTGTCCTCTCAAGTGCATTAAACTAGATGAAGCTGTACAATACTTCAGCTCGACATTTTTAGATGTCCTAAACTCCCAGGCCTCCCTCAAACCATCAGAACCAAATCCAGTTATGCCCCCTGGATGAGCAAAGATACCTTATCTCTGCTGAAATCCAGGGGCAAAGCCTGGGCCCTTTGGTACAAAACTGGAGCACCTACAGATAAGCAAGCATTTCTCAAACTCTGTAACAAAGCAAAGAAATGTGTCAAAACCGATAAAACTAGCTACTATCACAATATCCAAACTAGATATCAAAACAATCCCAAAAAAAACTTTGGTTGGCAATTAACAAGATTCTCGACCCTGTAAAATCAGGTACCCCCTCCCAACCTTAACAGATACCTGACTTAATATTTCCACTCAATTCAACACATTTTTCACTGAATCCATCCTTGCACTTGCTAACTCTCACATCAACCTACCACCTGATCACCATATTAAAAACAATGGCTTTATCTTCCATCCTGTCCCTAATGATAAAATTAAAAAAAAATCCTTAAGAAATTAAAACCTACCACTTTAGCCACTGACAAACTCCCTGTTGAATTCTTGAAAATAGCTGCTGATGCCATTACATACCCAGTTAACATTCTTATCAACCATTCGATATCAAAAAACCTAGTGCCAGATATCTGGAAAGTGTCTCACATTATTCCATTCTATAAAGTGGGTATCTCAAAAGAGCTAACCAACTATTGGCCCATAACCATACTCTCACCTCTGTCCAAAATACTGAAGAGGTGTATACACACACAAATCGTGGATTACCTTAACAACCACAACCTTCTCAATAATACTCAACATGCCTTCAGTCCATACCACTGCACGGCAACAGCCCGTATGTCCTTTACTCATATAGTAAACAGCTACACAAATAATGGCAACTTTGTCTCCGGTATCTTTCTTGACCTCTCTAAGGCATTTGATATGGTTAACCATAACATGCTCATTAAATCCCTCTCAGAACTGAATCTTATCAAACTCACCATTACCTGGTTTCAGAGTTACTTAAATAGACAGCAAGCAGTACAGCGGAGGCAAGAACTCTTTCCTTTATTACCAGTTACACTGGGCGCTCACCAAGGCTCCGTACTTGCTCCTTTACTTTTCTCTATCTTTACTAACAAACTCCACACTTCTACTCTACATGCTTCAGTCATCCAATACGCTGATGACTCAGCACTAATCTGTTCATCTCCTTCTCTCCAAGAACTGCAACTAAAAACACAGGCCTCTTTCTTCTCTGTAGAAGAATAGCTTACTAACACACAACTAATACTAAATCCTAATAAAACCAAACTTCATAGTCCAACCGACTAAACTCACCAGTCATACACCCACATTCACAATCACATCTAAGAGTAAAACTACTGTATCTCCTGTCACTCACACCAAACTTCTTGGAGTTGAGAGAGACTGCAACATGTAATTTAACATTCACATGTCACTCACCATTAAGAAAGTGCATAAAAAATAAGTGGGACTATATAGAAATAGACAATTCCTCACAGGCAGCACAAAGGCAAAAATAGCACAAACAAATCCCCTGTCCACACTTCCATATGCCTCCCCTATCCTCACCAATCTCAGAAAATCAGATATAACTAAACTTGAGGTCTGCTATAAAAAAAAATGCAAAGTTTTCCTCCAATATTTTATTTATTTGTTTATTTGTTTATTTATTTCCAGTTTGATGACGGGTGGTCCACTGGGCTCAAAGATTCCATTTTCAGTGGAGGCCCAGGGAGAAAAGCTCCAATAATACATAGTACAAGCTCCAAAATATGAAGTACAATACATAGTGGAAACAGAAACAAACTAAGCAAATTTTACATACAAAAATAGCAAAAACTAAACAAAAGTTAAACAGCAGCTTGGAGAAGGATGTAAAGCATATTTACGTGTTTAGTGGTTGAGAACAGTAGTAGAAGATTAAATTAATACAGAGGTTTAAATCATCTGAGAATGATATAGAAGTAACATTAGCATGGATAAGTTCTTTATGCATGAATATTAGCATGAGTTAAATGAATACAGAGGTTTAAATCCTCTGAGAGTGGCATAGAGGTAGCATTAGCATGAAGGCAGTACATAGGCTTAATCAATAGTGTGTAAGGAAGATCAAACTTTGTGTGTTATAAAGTATTTATGTTTTAAGCAGGTTAGGTAGGTGGAGTGCAATTGCATTTCCATTTTTGGGAGAGGTAAGAATGCAGCTGGGTTTTGAAGTGTTCAGAGTTCTCAGAAATTCTTAGAGATGGAGGGAGAGAATTCCATTTTTTTGGTGATGGAAAAGGATAGAAGCTGACCAGCAGGACGTTTTGGTTTATAAACAGAGATTAGATTTTGGTGGGTAAATCTTAGAGTTCTGTTTGGGATGTATAATGTTAATATGTTTGTTAGTGCTGGTCATATAGTTGGTTTGAAAATAAGCTTGTGAGTGGTAATGCGTTGGAGGTAGTCAAGGTAGTTTGGGAGTTCTAGCCATTGCAGCTGGTGGAGAGGTTTACAGGGGTGAGTAGAGTATTTAGAAGTGGTGGCGAACTTTGAGATTTTATTGTAACAGGATTCTAGTTTAGAAGAGATGGAGGAAGATAGGTTGGTTAGTAGGGGAGCACCATACATTAGTGAAGGTAGTAAGAAGGTAGTGGTGAGGGTCTGTCTTGTTGAGGGGGGGAGGAAGTAGGAGTTTCTGTACAGCATGCCAAGTTTCTGATGGGTTTTCTTTATATTTAGCTGAATGTGGGTATCAAATTTTAGGCATTCATCAATAGTAACTCCAAGAAGTTTAGCAAAAGGAACAACTTCTATAGTGGAGTTGGAAAGGCTTGTAATCTTGAAAGAGGTTTTGTCTAGGTGGATAGATTTAGAGGGAGAGAATAGAAGGATCTTTGATTTGTTGGCATTCAAAGAGAGGTGATTTTGGAGCATCCAGTTCTCAGTAGTTGAGAAGGCAGTTTGAGTTTTTGTTTGGAGCTCAGGGAGGTTTGATGCTGAGCAAACTAAAGTTGAGTCAAGTCATCTGCATATTGTACTATCTTAGTGTTAGGAATGGCTGCATGGAAATCATTAATGAAGATATTGAATAGCATAGGGCCAAGAATGGATCCTGGAGTACCCTGGTTGGGGTGGGGAGGAAGGCTGAGGTGCCAGTCTTTCCTTTTACTGCCTGAGATCTGTCAGAGAGGTAGCTGCTGAACCAGGTAATGGTGGTTTGTGAGAGGTTAAGATTGGAAATGTGGTGAAAAAGATGGGTATGGGAGACTGTGTCGAAAGCCTTGGAGAGGTCAAGGAGGACTGTGGATACAAGTTTTCCGGAGTCACAGGCATGGTTTATGATGTCTAGAAAAGAGAGAAAAGCTGTTATTGTGCTATGGCCAGGATGGAACCCATGTTGTGTTGGGGTGAGGATTTGGTTATGTGTAATGAATGGCATGAGTTGGAGGTGGATGCATTTCTCAAGAATTGTTTAAATAGGGGAGAGAATCACTATGGGTCAGAAGTTGGAGATGTTATTATTTTTGCCTCCTTTATGGAGGGGTAGGATAAAGGCTACATGCTGCAGTTTGGGGACATATGGTTCTTGTATGGTTCTGTTGATGAGTATGCTAATGGGGATGGCGATGCTGTCTGCTGCAATTCTTAAAAAGAGTGAGGGGATATTGTCAGGGGCATTAGAGCAAGGCTTAAGCTTAGAAAGAAGTTTTCTTATATATGAGGTGGGGATGGGTTTGAGGTGGAATATGGGAGGTGAGTTTGGGGTGGAAGGTTGGGCAGAGGGTTTGATTTGGGGGTAGGTGTTGTTGTTTGAGAATGTTTTAGTGACTTCTGCTATATAGTTAGTAAAGAAGGAGTTGAACAGAGTAGCTATTTCTGGGTCAGATTTACTAGTGTCAGGGCAAGGCTTGTTTTTGGTGCCTGGGTTGAGAAGTGAGTTGATGAATTTCCAGAACTGTTTGGGGTTAGAGAGTTGTTAGACTGGAGTTTGATATAGTATGCTTTTTTGTCTTGTATGATACGCTTTTTGGCTATGTTGTGGAGTTGTTTATATTTAAGAAGGGTGTCAGGGTGCCTATTATGATGGTAGAGTTTCCAGGTTTTTCCCTTTGTCGCATGAGTGTTTTGGTATCTTTACTAAGCCAAGGGGCGGAATTGTTTTTTATATGTTTTATTCTTGGAGGGGCTTGGGAGTTAAGAGTGTCTAAGAAGATTGAGTTGAAGAATTCAACAGCACTGTCCAGAGGTAGAGTTTTTAGATGTCCCAATTTATCAGTTTGAGAGAATTGGAAAAGTTGTAGGGTTAAAGTTGTTGAGATTCTGAGTATGGATATATTGGTGTAGATGAGGAGAGGAGGGGGTTGCTCTATGGATGAAGGTTGGTAAGTGATCACTGATAGAGTCTGGTAAGGTGCCAGTGTGGCAGATTTTGTCTGGGTGGGAGACAAGGATCCAGTCCAGTATGGAGCCTGGGGGGTTATTTTTATTAGGCCTGGTTATAACATTTGTGAGTTGAGTGAAATTACATAGATTGATTGAAATAGTGGGGTTATTGGCAGTAATTTTGTTCCAGTCAATGTTCACATCTCCTAGGATGTATGTCTCAAGCTTGATATTTGGCCCATAGAAGAATTTCCTCAAGTGTGTTAATGTTGTTTCCATGAGGGATATAGAGGGCTATAACACAAATGCTTTTCTGGTTATTTAGTTTGAGATTTCCTATGACTAGTTCAGCATTGTTGAACTGTGGAATAGGATTTTGGTAGGGAGTGATGGAGAGTAGGCTAGAGTAGATTAAAACTACTCCTCCACCCTTCTTTTTTAAAGGGTCTTGTCTAAGTACTTGAAACCCAAAGGCTACTATTTCATAGTCTGAAATGTTGGGTTTTAGCCATGTGTCAGAGACAGCTGCTATGTCAGGTTGGGTATGGGACAGCCAAGTGTGGAAGTGGGCTAATGTGTTTCTTAGACTCTGGATAATAATGGTCAAGATCTTGAGGCATTTAGGGTTGGTAGTATAGGTGGTAATGGGGGAGATGGATTGCTGCTGGTTCTAGGTCCTGGGTTGGGGTGTATGTCTCCTGCTAGGCATATGCAGTTAAGTGGGAATGAGAGCAGGGGTTGAATTTGCTCCTAGAGTTTGGTGAGAGGTACAATAGTGCTTTGGGAATATTATGTTTCATTGAGGAGGATAGACATTTTAGTTTAAAGCAGATACGTGGATTTGGAAGCACTAGGGAGGATATAGTGTGGAAATGAGATGTGGCAGAGGTATAATGTGTGTTAGGGGTGATGGTGAGGTGAAGAGGGGAAAGAAAAGAAGGGGTAGTTTGTTAGAGGAATAGGAGGTAGCATGGTATAGAGGTATTAGGAGTAGTAGGCTAAGGGAAAGGATGAGAATGGTTCGAAGAGCCATGGTGTGGTTTAGGTATAATGGAATAGTTGGGAGTTAGGTGTTAAGGATGTAATAGGATTACTGGTGACAGTGTAGGAGGGAAGAGTATGGAAGTGTATCTAGAGCTTTGAGGATTAGGGATGGGAGAGTGGTGATAGAGTATTGGAGGATGGGAGGGGAGGGGATAGGTGAAGAGATGAGAGTGGATTGGGTGAGACGGGGAGGGGACTTATGGCTAGAATAAGTGTAGTAGCACTGGGGGTGGGTGGGAATTGGTGGTAGGGTAGGTGAATGGAGTGAGCCCACAGGACAAATGGAGCGGGTAGAGTCAAGGAGAAGGAAGAAGGCAAGGCTGTGAAGAACAATCAGTGGTTAAGTAGATAAGCTCAGAGGTAAGGAAAGTATGGAGAATGTAGCACTTGTTTACTGTAGTTGTATGCATCACATAACACAAGTCTCCAGCCAAATTCCTTGTAAGCATAACAGCATATTTAACAGCAAGCAGTTTATGTAGTAAAAGCAGTCACAGCTTCAATTAGTTCCTTAGACTATTGTCAGCATAACAGCATATGTAACAGTAAACAGTTTCTGTAGTAAAAGCAATCACCACGTCAGTTAGATCCCTAGACTACATAAAGTTAGCTAAATACTTCAGTTGGAAAACATAAACATGCCTGTTAAACCAGGTGCACCACAAACATTTGAGAAGAGCTTAAACACTTTCAGGCACTTACTTGCAGTTGTGCACATTTAAAAGGGTCTGGGGAAGCTTCTTCACCACAAGCAGGCCAAAAGATAACTTTCAAAATGGTGCCACCCAAGGAGACCCACTAATATAGACTAGTTAATGTGCATGGGGGAGGAGGGAGATACAATATGGGGGAAGGTATAACCAGAAATAGCAGGTAGAGATCTGGCCCGCCCCCTCACAGAAGACTGCAAAGGAAATCAATCAGCATAAGAAGTGGTGCTGTAATGTAAGTGTAAGCAAGGAAGAGGTAGAAGCAGGAAATTAGGAGTGTAAGCAGTTAGTTGCAGAAACACTACTTTATGGCCTTGATGTGCAACTAATGCAAAGGAAAGTAAATCTATCTGGGTGACAAAATACACCAAGTAAATGGTACTTGCCTTACTTTACAAGTATTCAGTGTGGAGGCAGATCTATTTGGGACGAGATACAGCAAGTATATTAAGTTATGCCACCAAGTTGCAATAGACACAGCTATAGTTGCCTGGGGGGGGGGCCTTGCAGGTGTGCATGCCGGCCAAAACAATGTTTAAAAAATAACTAGTAAAATTAACAAATGTGCTGTAAAAGGAAATGTAAATAACCAGTTACAATGCTTAAAACATAACTTTTAAGGACCACATCTGCTAATAACAAGAACTGTAAATATCCAGTCACCTATGCAGACTTGTCTGGTAGGTATCCTTATTAAAAAGCATTATTCTTGGCTTCCAATAACTGTGGAGAGAAACTGGACCATAGCAGTGGTTTTATCTGGCAATGTTACAGTTGCTGGGGTGGGGGTGGAGGAACCCGAGCTGAGATGATGCAGGTAGACCAAGTGTGCTATGCAGACTTGTCTGGTAGGTATCCTTATTAAAAAGTGTTATTCTTGGCTTGCAAAAACTGTAGGGAGAAATCAGATTGTAGCAGTGTTTTTATCTGGCAAAGTTGCAGTTGCTGGGGTGGGGGGGGACCCGAGCTGCGATGATGCAGGTAGACCAAGTGTGCTATGCAGACTTGTCTGGTAGGTATTCTTATTAAAAAGTGTTATTTTTGGCTTGCAATAACTATAGGGAGAAACCGGACCATAGCAGTGGTTTTATCTGGCAATGTTACAGTTGCTGGGGGTGTGGGTGGAGAACCCAAGCTGCGATGATGCAGGTAGACCAAGTGTGTTGCGGTGTGCACACTGAAAAGGGTCTGGGGAAGTCTGGAGAATATCTCAATCTCACACACCACTGCTCAGTCCTAAAAAAACTCAACTGTTTAAACTTCCCCAACTTCTTCTCTACAATCAGCTTATATTAACCCAAAATTTACTTTATTAACCCGAGAAACCCCCAACATTACAAAACCTAATACATCCTTACTCCAATACTAGGGTCTTACGCACCAATAACAAACCTCTCCTTCAAGTCACTAAAGCCAACAACTCTGCCAGTGTTTCTCTCTTCAAATTTTATAGCTAAAAATGGAACACTCTAACCACTAATATAACAACCAGTACTTCCTTAACTCAGTTCAAAAAATGTCTAAAAACACACTTGCAAGCCAGCTGGATTTGCAACTGTGACTGTCCAGGCTAGACTACCTCCATCTTGCTCTTGCTCACTCAGGGAACCCTCCCATACTGTCAGGCAGTAAGCCTTTCTTGAGCTTGCAAATCTCCTTCTTCATACCCCATCTTCCTTCTGCACTTAATCCTTGTTCTAAGTTTAAACCCTTGGAGTGTACTCTTTCTTAAATGCTATTTCAGACTAGATATTCTATGGCTGTATTGATTGTGTTTCTTCCTTCAAACAGTACAGTGTATCCTATTTCATCTTAATCATAGGGTTATCACTTAAAGTATTATTATCATGTGGACTTGTAAAGTGTCATGCTTCTGTACCTGTGAAATTGTACTATATTAATCTTTGTTTTGTTATATGTGGAGCATTTCTCCCACTGAAAAAGGACTTGTGTTTGTTCAGACTTTCCCGGTATCCAAATGTAAAATAAATAAAGTTGAATGTCTCAACAGCTTCACTTGTATGCAAGAAATTATGCTATAGGTATTTAGCCTGTCTATAGCACAACTCCTTAGATACATGTCTAGCTGTCAGTCCCCAGTGTAGGCTGACATCACAGCACTACCTTTATACTGGACATGGAAATTTGTGCATGAAAAACTCTGTTATGTGCGTATTTTACCATCTGACAATACCAGGAAGCAAACTATGGGACAACACAACAGAAGCATACTTAGACTTGTTAAAAAACATGAACTTGTAGTTGTCCCAAGTGTATGAAATGGACAATTGCCAAAGCACAGTATGGTGCATGCTTGCCATCATTGATCATCACCCTCATCTATCCACTACACTTCAGCCACTAAATTACTTCAGCTGTATATCAGATCTGGTATTTCAGGCTCTAGTGCTATCACCCATCTAATGTCTGCAGTGCCAGACCCAACATACAGATGGTGCACTACACCAGATTGTCCTATTAATGCAAAGGGATACCCTACTATTTGAAGTTTTTTTCATTGACTTTCAACTTCTGTGTGGAAGCACTGCAGCATAACAAGCCCATCTTCTATTCTGGACTGAGATGTAATGAATTGAACTGTCTGATAGTATTAGTCCCTAAGCAAGATGGTGCCATTCTGTTTTGCAATGATTTCTGGAATGTGATGGAAATATCCAGATTTGACTCATTCAATGACTACAGTGGATGAGCTCACTGGCTGACTAGGAAAATCAAAACTTTTGACTAAACTAGATTTAATTAAGGGATACTGTCAGATTCCCCTCACCCCTGAAGCTAAAGACAAATCAGTATTTTCCACCCCTGAAGGTATTTTTTATTACATTGTCTTACCATTTGTATTTCTCAGAGATACTGATACCCTTTAAAGGTTCACAGATAAAGTTCTGAAACTTTCAGTCAATAGTCATATATCAAATTGATGACATAATAATCTTTTGGGAGTCACAGTCAAACAAAGTACACACTGTGCCTGATTCTTTAAAACAGACAAGGCTTACACTTAATGCTGCCAAAAGTAAGATTTTTGGAGGGGAAGACAGAGGAGCAGGGTAATTAGACCTTAAAATACATGAAAGAAAAGCAATCAAAAAACTTGCTTATACCCAGTGCAAAATCGCAAGTGAAAGGACGTTTTTATGTCTAGCAGAAAGTCTGTACCCAACTGTTCAACCATAGCCTGCCTCGTGACAGACCTAAGAAAAGGTAAAGGCCCGTACAGTTAAGAAGGACTGCAGCAGCACACTAGTATTTCAACTAATAAAAAACAGCTTTTTGTTATGAACTAGCTCTCATTTGGCAAAAGTCATTGCTGTGCAATGCATCTGAGGCTGGGTTAGGATCTGTGTTACCTTAGGAAATAGGGATACTCAGTCTTCTAGATATCCAGAAGTTGAGTAAGACCAAAACCAGGTATTCTGACTCAGAGCAAGAAAGTCTCACAATTAAGTGGGCACTGATTTCTCTATAATATTGCTCACTGGAACTTATCTTCAGCCTGATAATAGTATGCCCTGCAATTGTTATATAAGCAAAGGAATATCTATAACAAATTATGAAGATGAGTTTTATCTTATCTTTCCAACTCTTTAAACTTACTGTTAAACATAGGACAGATGACAAGAACTGTAGATGGGATTTCTGAGTCTCATAACTCATCCCATTTAGGATAGTACTAAGGAGTTTATGCATGGTGTGTGCGTGACACAGTGATGGTTTTATTTGTACAAGGTGCTTATATATCATGAGTTACTGTAGTAAAAAAGTTGTACTAGTCAGCCATAATGTCTGTACACTTGGCAACATGGTAATGAAACCTTGCATTAGCTAGGTAAATGTGCATCATCTACTGAGATGGTGGTAAAATGAAAGCCTATAGCCTAAATTTGCAGAGATATTCTCTTGAGAAGAGGGAATTTTCAAATCAGGAGTGAAGACTCTTGGGAATGGTAGAACCAAAACCTCTGCATTCACCTCCTGGATACCAGCTTTCCTGAGGAGTAGTTGAAGCTATGCAATTCTTGTGAATCATCAATTTACTTCTGGGTTTACTAGAAATCTAAGTGGTGAATAAACTTGCAGGCAATAACAGCTTATTCTGAGCTGCAGCTTCAAATGGGAGATACTTGTACTGCTGATTTTCTAAGAGATGTTAAATGAACTATAAGTGACCAGAGCGACATACTGCTGTCTAATTTTCTTCTTTTTTTGAGCAGAAATAACATTGAGTTAACATACTTACTCACTTTGTTAATAAATTGCACTTCATATTGGCACAGTATATAAACTACACTAAAGTGGTGAATAAACTTGCAGGCAATAAGCTGAAACGCAAACAAACACCAATCACAACCAAAGTGTCACATAGTTCAAAACACGTATGAGCCACCCAGCAACAGCCCCTAAGGCAAGACAATGTACCTAACACTTTAGTCATAGGTGACTCTATAGTCTGGCACACTGATGTCCCTCTCACCAGGCTGAACAAGGAGAAAATTACAGTCAGCTGCCTGTCGGGTGCCAGGATCCACCAAATAACGCATGCACTCAAGTCACTCCACAACAAGTACAAATATGAATCTGCCTTTGTCTATGTTGGAGTGAATGACTTGAGACGTACCTCCCTAGACTACATGAAAAGAGACATGGAAGCGCTCTTGGATCATGTGGCCCAGGCAGGTATGACTCTACCCTTGAGTAGCATCCTGCCTTCGCCCAGAATGATACCACAATATAAGGACAAAATGACTGACCTCAACAATTGGCTAAGCTTCTGGTGTCATTCAAAGGGGATCCAGTATCTGTCTGCCTGGGACGACATGATTGACAGACCATGATGCTTTGCCAGAGATGGTCTTCACCTGTCACCTCTGGAATTCAGGTTACTGGCTAAGGCTCTTGCCACCCCTATAGTGCCTTTTTTAGGCAAAGTTCAAAGAACAAAACCAGCACCATAACAGGTACAAGCATGCAAAATCTGAAGGTAATGCTACTCAATGCTAGAAGTCTAAACCTCAAAATGCACTCTCTCGAGGCACTCCTAAAAATGGAGAACATTGATATCTGTGCAGTAAATGAGACCTGGTTCAAGGCTCCAGAGAGCACCCCTGCAATACCAGGCTACAACTCTTACCACACTTTTCGGCCACCAAAGCAGGACCGAAACACTAAAGGTGGAGGAGTGTCAATATTCACCAAGGATATTCACACCACCAGGCTAGTTGCCCAACACAATGCATCTGAAATTCTCCAGGTGCAACTAACACTAGGTAAGACTGCAATCCAAATTGTAGCTTGCTAAAGATCCCCCACCATACCCCAAGATTCTCACTACACCTTTCTAAACATACTGGAAAATATTAAGATAGAACCAAACACCCTAAATCTGGGTGATTTTAACTACCCTGCCATTAACTGGGAAAGCTACTCATGTACCAACACCTTTGCCCAATGGTTCTTGGAATTCATAATTTCCAACGCCCTGGATCAACTAATCCATAGTCCTACCAGGGGCTCCAATATCCTAGACCTGGTCATTACTAACATGGGAAATAGATGCTCCACACCTATAGTCACCCCTTCATTAGTCACGTCTGACCATAAGCTAATCACCCTTAGCATCCACATCCCACCCCCATCCCCCAGTAAGGAAACCTCCATAAAAAACTTCTCCAAAGCCAACTTCATGCTACTCAAGTCAGAAGTGACAAACTTCATGACACACATGCAGACGGGAGCTGAAAGTTCAACTGCTAAATCCTACACTAAGGCACTGTACGAGCACATCCACTCATGCATAAATCGTGCCATCCCAAATAGAACCAAGATGCTCTCATCCAAAAAAAAGAAGCCAATCTGGTGGTCCCCTGCCATAAACAAACTTTACAACAAAAGGAAGAAACTGTTGCAGAAAAGAGGAAAATCTCAGGATGCAAAAAACTTCCTTACCAGCCTCAGTAAGAAGCTGAGATCCCTCATAAAATCCTCCAAAGCTAGTTATGAAAATAAAATTGCCAAAGATTCCAAAGACAACAACAAGGCATTCTATAACTATGTCAAGAATCTAAAAGGCAATGCTCAGATCTGCTCTGAGCTAAAACAGAATGGCATTAAATATACTGATCCGTAGGATATTGCCAATATCCTGGAAGATCGATTCAGTGCCAACTTCACCCCCCTCTCACCCCCTAAATTGCCCATTTCAATACCAGAAGATTGCCAAATTCCAGTAATAATGGCCACACAGGTAGAAAATGCACTCTCCAAAGCTAAGAATACAGCATCCATGGGACCAGATGACATCTCGGGCTGTGTACTACATGAACTACAATATGAACTGGCACCTCACCTAAGTGTCATGTTTAATCATAGCCTCACCTCAGGTTTCATGCCCACTGAGTGGCACACAGCTACAGTTATCCCACTCCACAAGGGGGGATCCACCTTGGATCCTGGAAACTACTGTACCATCCGTCTGACAAGCCTTATCTGCAAGGCCATGGAGCGTATTATCATGGAACTTATAAACAAAGACATTGGCAACCTTCAAACACTGGACCCCACCCAGTTTGGGTTTGTGAAGGGCCGAGCTTGTCTCCTGAACTTGATTGACTTCTTTGAATCAGTCTCCAGAGCCATGGACAAGGGTAAGGTGGTCCACACAGCCTATCTAGACCTTGCCAAGGCCTTTGACACCATCCCCCACTCTGGAATCATAGATAAACTTACTAAGCTGGGCATTAATCCCTACTTCACCCAATGGGATGCTAACTGGCTTACTGATAGAACCCACACTGTAAAAGTAGCCGACTCCAAATCCAGCTCCAGACAAGTGACAAGTGGAGTACCTCAGGGTTCAGTCCTGGGACCGCTCTTGTTTGGCATCTACTTCTCTGAAGTATAGGCCAACAGTAAGGGACTCTGGATAACAAAGTTTGCAGATGACTGCAAACTGGGAGCCATTATTGAATCCCCAAATGATGTGGATACTCTACAAAAGGGCCTTACAGAAAGAGATGCTTAGTGCCAGAGCCATGGGCTCAATCTCAATGCCAAGAAATGTATAGTTATCCCCTTTGGGAAAAAAAAACATGTATCTGTGAATTACCATATAGGTGGCAGTACACTAAACACCGAAAGTTTCATAAGAGACTTAGGGACACAGGTGGACAGTGGTCTCACCTTCAATAACCACATCGCCACAACCGTCAGGAAATCCTTCTATGTGGCAGACCTCATGTTTTCACCCAGAAAAAAGGAGGTCGTTGTCCCACTGTACTCATCCCTCATTAGACCCATTATATAATTCAATGCTCCGTTTGGTATGTACCTCTCAAGACATCTGCAACAACTGGAAAGGCCACAGAAATACCTCACTAAAAGAATCACAGGCCTAAAGCAGATGCCCTATGCTGACCACCTTAAAAAACTCCAGCTATACTCTGTCGCATATAGTCTACTCAGAGGCGATCTTTGCTTAACATACAAGGCCATGTCAAACCCAGAGCTGTTGGACATGCTTCACTTAAAGAAATCCCAATCCCTCAGAGCCACACTCTCCAGGGATCTAAACCTTGTCATCACAATAAACAAGACATGCTGGAGGGATAGGTTCCTGACCCAGAGACTCCCAGACTCTGGAATAGATTGCACATACATGTCAAGCAGAGTGCCTCTTTGGTCATCTTCAAAAGGAACCTTAATGATTGGATGGGAGAAAGGAAATTCACCCCGGGGATCACGTCAGTCACCCTGCTAGACAGGGGTCCAGGGAAGTAAATAGTGTGGGAAGAAATAGCCAGGGAATTGTTATGGCTAGGCTTGTATAGGCCCTAAGGCTGATAGCCTAGTACCAACCTATGAACCTATGAACCTATGAACCACAGAGTTTTATATATATACACACACACACACACACACACACACACACACATATATATATATATATATATATATATATATATGTATAAATATATATATATATATATATATATATATATATATATATATATATATATATATATATATATACCTATACGTATATGTATAGGTATATTCATCTATTTCACTTGAAAAACTTCTTCAGAATACAAGTTAATGAAATACAAAACACACCTTATATAGTCAGTAATAAATTAATTAATTGACAATAAAATAAATTCTTGTATTCTGAAGAAGTCTTACGACGAAAGCGGTGATTAAACTTGGTTACGCTATTTTGGTTGTCCAGCGTTCTTCTCAACTTGGTGTTTTTCAAGTGTTTTACCTTTTGGATTCTTGTTTATTTGTGGGTTTTTTTTTTATCGGTTTCCATGGCTGAGGAGAGCGAAGATCAACTGCTCAATTTGAGCATTCATCCCACACCGGGTACTTCAACAACTACATCTACAGTAAATATGGAAATTAATGACATTTTCTTGACTACGTTACTAAATATTCAAAAATCTTTAAATTTTTTGGTGGCGAAAGCTTCCAATGGCACTACAGAGGCGAATGCCCAAAGTCCTACAGGATCATATAAAGAACTTGACACTGTTATAGACATCACCGAAGATACTTTCAACTCAATACGCACCAAGAAACAAGTTACTGGCGCCAAACAGAGATTACATCAACAACATGCGCCGGGAGTTAAACCGGTACTTGAGTATTCAAACAATCCGTTTGGGAACTGTTCTGTTTCATCTTCTTCACACAGCAACGAAGAAATAAACAAAAATCGGGACTTTCTCAGTAGCCTGCTGAAAAGGTATTGTTCCCTTTATATTGAAAATTGCTACTTTGAACGCTGTATAGAACTGAAAATAGTTCCGAAGGGGCTCAGGTTCTTTAAATGCCCCAACGGAGTTCGTATTGGTGACATGATGTTTAACAAGTTAGTTGATTTCTTTAACGAAGCTGGACTATCGTTTTTAAGTTTACTATTAGACAACAACTTGACAAAAATGAAAATTTTAAAGGATGACATCAATAAAGTTGAATCTGTACTCAAAAAAACTTTGTCAGACAACAAAAAGCAAGCGGAATTGTTTGACAGAATTTCCGAAGATGTTGAAAAACATTCGGAAGAGGTAATTAACAGGAAGCATTCTAAGTTAATACGCGATATTGAGTCTTATGAAACTCATACTGCATACAATTCCTTTGCTTCAAACAACAAAGAGAGAAGTTCTAAATTCTTCTCAAATGCTGAAAATTACAGACGGGGCTATAGCTCAGCCGTGTCTGGCAATGTAAATATTTCTGTAAATAAACATGACCCACCGCATCGACGGGTCAATGAATCAGTTAAAATGGACTTAGTTACAGTCAACACAGGTTCCGATAACATCGTTGAACCTGATAATACAACAGATGACAATACAAGTCCGGAAAAAGTCATTTTGGCATCTAACGAAGGTGGGGCTAAAAACAAGGGAAACAACAATCTAGTGACTGGTACTTCGACTACCACTATCAATCATTTTTTTACAAAAAAGGCACCGTTCGAAAAGAAGATAATTTCGACAAGAAGTCGGACATTTCTCGGATCAAGCTCATCAGGGGAAGAGACTTGAATCTTGATAAGAATAAGTTTGACATTATAAATTTGACCGAAGTTAATTTTGACATCAATGAACTAAATGTTTTAAAACTGGGGCTTAATTTTGTTCCATCAACTAGAGCAGACTATGGTAGAACTGTAGTGGATGTAAAGAAGTATGTCAGGAGATTAAATTTACAATATGTGTTGAATGGCATATCTTTACCCACAAAAGTGTTGATCAAACCGTCAACATACAACCCCCAGCTGAATCATACTTTAAGAATTTTCGAGGATATTTGTATACAGGAAATTGAGAGTAACATAAAGAGTTACAACAGGTACAACAACTTAAACAGAGAGGAAAGGAAAGCCTTTCATAGTTTACGTAATAAAAATAAAACCTTAAGATTCATGAGAAGTGATAAGGGAGGCAACATAGTAATTATGACACAATCTGCTTACAAAAACAAGATGTTACTGTTACTGAACAACAAACAAGAATATGAAACAGTTTCTTTATTTGACATCAATAAAAAGATTAGGTCAATTCATTCCTTATTATATGATGCACTAATGACAGGTGAAATTGACCTTGAAGTATATGACTTTTGTGTCATTAATAAACCTAGAATAGGTATCCTCTTTGGGATACCTAAAACACACAAATGTCTTTCTGACCCTCCTTTGAGGCCAATAGTTTCTTCCCCACATTCTTGTACAGAAGGCATTTCCTTGGTGATAGATGCCACCTTAGGGCCAATAGTCTCTCAACAGGACTCTTTTATTAAGGATTCTTGGCATTTCCTTGAAAAATTAAAAGATTTTACAGACAAGACAATATTCAATCCAGTCACTGATATTATTTTTACTTTAGATATTGTTTCCTTATATACATGTATACCTCACGAAGAAGGAGTTGAAGCCATACGAAGCTTTTTAACTTTAAAAACTAGTTTAAATACTAGTCAAGTTTCAACCATTTGTAGATTTTTGGAAATATTGTTAGACAACAATTACTTTTTATTTGATAATAGTTACTATCGGCAAATCAGGGGGGTAGCGATGGGTTCCCCAGCCGCACCCTCATATGCCAACTTAGTCCTTTCCTGGTGGGAATGTAGTAGCTTAAAAGCCATGTGGAACCGATATGAAATTTTGTTTTATTATCGTTTTGTAGATGATTTGATTTTTATTATAAGAGGAAACACTGATACAGTGAATGAATTTGTAAGTGAAATTAATTTAACATCTAATTATTTAAAATTCACTTTAGGCAACATTGGTTTAGTTATTAATTTTTTGGATGTACTTTTCTGGTGGGACAATGTTGAGTCCAGATTTCACAGTAAAATTTACAGGAAAGACACTTTTACAAATAGTTATCTACACTTTCAAAGTGGGCATCCTTCTCACGTTATTAAAAACATACCTAAAGGCCAATTTATAAGAGCTTGCCGAATGACATCTAAGGATAATGATTTGAATGATGAATTGTTTTTCATTTCTAACTTATTTCTAGATAGAGGGTACGACAAAGTTTTTTTGGACAACAGTATTAAAGAAGTTTTAGACAAAAGAAGCACCTTATATCCAGCACTTTTGAATTTTAATTCTTTAAACAGTAACAGCTGTAATCACACAGATTTAGGTGATGTAAAAACAATTATTGGAGGAACACCTATCTGTACTTTGGATATGACCAGTGATAGTACCAAGATAAGACGCCTCATTGAAAGCAATTGGCGTATTATCCAAGGCAACCCTGATATAAGCAAAGTCTTAGGAGATAAACCTATGTTTTCCTTTAGAAATAATTTTAGTATTAAGAAATCTTTAGAATATAAAAGAAACACCCCCACTAACAACACTGACAGTGCTATTAATAAGAAAGGCATGTTTCAATGTTTTAATTGTAATATGTGCAGATATATTTCAACAGGGCCTTTTATTACTATAGGAAATTTTGATCAAATTTTTGTTGTTCCTGAATATGTGGATTGTAACACTGCAGGAGTTGTTTACATCAGTTTTTGCTTGTCATGTCCGGCTTTTTATGTCGGAATGACAACCAGAAGTCTGAAAGTTAGAATTCGTGAACATTTATACAGCATTAGGGCTTGTGATGAAAACAATGCTTTATTTAAGCATTCTGTTTCATGTAAGAACTTTAAAAAGTTTATATTTTCAGTAATTGAAGTCTGTAAGACTGATTTAAGGGGTGGGGATTTCAAAAATTATGTTGAGCAAAGGGAAACATTATGGCAGATCAAGTTAAAATCTGACAAATTTCCAGGACTCAGCGACACAGTTAATATTAAATGTTTTTTGAAAAATGCTAAACTAAACATTGACAAGACTATTCCAAAAGTGTTTTTTAACTAATATTTAGTTTATTTTAGGGCAAAATTGTTTGTTATTTCTTTCTCCTTAGGGTTTTATTGAATAATGAATTTATTTTATTGTCAATTAATTAATTTATTACTGACTATATAAGGTGTGTTTTGTATTTCATTAACTTGTATTCTGAAGAAGTCTTACGACGAAAGCGGTGATTAAACTTGGTTACGCTATTTTGGTTGTCCAGCGTTCTTCTCAACTTGGTGTTTTTCAAGTGTTTTACCTTTTGGATTCTTGTATATTTATTCATCTATTTCACATTATCAAATGGACAAATCATTAAGCTGCAGAATGAGCTTAAAAGTTCGAAACTGCCAAATATTGAATTTCTGCAAAATATTGTTAAAACATCTTTTATGCATTTATGTAAGGAATGTGTGTGTGTGTGTGCATATATGTGATGCCACAATATAGAGACAAGATGATCAGCTTTAACAATTGGCTTAATGTCTGGTGTCATTCAAAGGGGATCCAGTGTCTGTCTGCCTGGGATGACATGCTTGACAAGCCACGCTGCTTCGCAAGGGACGGCTTGCACCTGTCACCCCTGGGATTCCGGATATTGGCTAAGGCTCTTGCCACCCCCATAGTGCCTTTTTTAGGCAAGGCTCAAATTCTAAACCTACCACCCTAGAAAACAAAAATGGGAAGAAACTGAGGGTAATGCTGCTCAATGCCAGAAGTCTAAATCTCAAAATGCACGCACTCGAGGCCCTTCTCAGTATGGAGAACATTGATGTCTGTGCTGTAACTGAAACCTGGTTCAAGTCTCCTGAGAGCACCCCAGCACTATTAGGTTTTACCTCATATCATGCGTTCCGGCCCAAAACCCGGACCACACCACAAAAGGAGGGTGTATCCATATTCATAAAGGATACCCACACCTCCAGGTTGGTGGCAACGCACGAAGCTTCAGAAACCATCCAGGTGCAACTAACCATAGGCAAAACTGCTCTACAAATTGTAGCATGCTACAGGCCACCCTCTCAAACTCAGGAACCCCACACAGCCTTCCTGAAGACACTGGAGGGTATAAATGTATCTCCAAACACCATCATATTGGGTGACTTCAACTACCCGAATATAGACTGGGAACATTACTCAAGCCCTAACTTTCTAGCCCAACGGTTCCTGGAGTTCATAAATTCAAATGCCATGGAACAGCTAGTCACTGTTCCCACGAGAGGAGAAAATATACTAGATCTCATTATCACAAACATGGGGACAAAATGCTCCACACCGGAAGTATATACCTCATTGGTGAGATCTGATCATAAACTAATCTCACTGGAAATACACATCCCACCCCCACCCCAAACAAAAAAGACCACAGTGAAGAACTTCTCTAAAGCAAACTTCACACTACTCAAGACTGGTGTGGTATCCTTCAAGGCCCCTGTGACAGTGGAAACCACAACCCAAGCTGCGGAAGCCCTTACAAATGCCTTCTATGAACACCTCCAGGACTGCATGGATCAGGCAATCCCAAATAAAACCAAGACTCTTTCCACAAAGGGCAAACGTCCAGTCTGGTGGACCCCAGCCATTAACAAACTTTACAATAAGAGGAGAAAGCTATTACATGATAGAACAAAATCCATAAAAGGGAAGTCACCCCTGATCATTATTAGTAAAAAAATATGAGCACTCATAAAATCAACTAAGGCCAATTTTGAGAGAAAAATTGCCATGGATTCAAAGGACAATCATAAGGCCTTTTCAGCTATGTTAGGAACCTGGGTGGAAACTCCCAGATATGCTCAGAATTAGTCCAAAATGATACAAAAATCACTGAACCCACAGACATTGCCAACATACTGGCAGACAGGTTCAGTGCAAACTTCACCCTCTCCCCTAAAGGAGAGATAATTATCCCAGCCGAGTGTAGCCTCCCGGACATCTCAAATGCGCAGGTGAAAGCTGCTCTCTCTAAAGCTAAAAACACAGCATCAATGGGACCGGATGGTGTCCCCGGCTGTGTGCTACACGAGCTAAATGAGGAATTAAACCCGCACATAAGGCAGCTGTTTAATCTCAGCCTTACCACAGGATACGTGCCCAAGGAGTGGCGACGGCAACTGAGGTCCCACTGCACAAAGGCGGCGCCTCTACGGACTCTGGTAATTACCGCCCCATAAGCTTAACAAGTCTAGTCTGCAAAGCTATGGAGAGGATCATAATGGAGCTCATAAACAAAGATATAGGGGACTTGCAGACATTGGACCCGACCCAGTTTGGCTTTGTCAAGGGAAGATCATGCCTTTTGAACTTGGTCGACTTCTTCGAAACAGTCACCAAGGCCATTGATGAGGGAAAGGCAGTCCATACAGCCTACCTTGACCTTGCAAAGGCTTTCGACACAATACCCCACTCGGGTATTGTAGAAAAACTTACCAGCTTAAATGTAAACCCATATGTCACAAGATGGGTTGCAAACTGTCTTAAGGACAGAACCCACAGAGTTAGAGTTGCTGGCGCTATGTCAGACTCCAAGCCGGTCACAAGTGGTGTCCCACAGGGCTCGGTCCTTGGCCCCCTATTGTTTGGCATCTACTTCTCAGAAGTACAGGCCAACATGGGAGGACTTTGGCTGACAAAGTTTGCAGACGACTGTAAACTGAGCGCCATAGTGGAAAGTGCATTGGACACGGATATCCTTCAGAAGGGACTCACGGAAACAGATAGCTGGTGCCAGAGCCATGGCCTGAAGTTAAACGCCAAAAAATGTATAGTCATACCCTTCGGGAAAAACAAGGTAACCCCAAGCTACCATATAGGTGGCAATCCACTAAGCACAGAAGAGGTTATCAGGGACCTGGGGACCCAGGTTGACAGTGGCCTTTCTTTTGACACTCACGTTGCTAAAGTGGTTAGAAAGACCTTCTACATTGCCCACCTGATCATGAAGGGATTCACATCCAGATTTAGTGAGGTCATTGCTCCCCTGTACTCTTCACTTATCAGACCAATGATCGAGTACAATGCCCCATTCAGGATGTATCTCACCCGACATCTGCAGCAATTGGAGAGACCCCAAAAGTTCCTCACCAAAAGGATAAAGGGACTCCAAAATCTGTCATATGCTGCCAGATTGAAGAAACTCCAGCTCTATTCAGTCGCATACCGTCTGCTCAGAGGTGACATGTGCCTGACATACAAGGCCATGTCCAACCTGGAATTAATGGACATGCTCCACCTCAAAAAATCCAAATCCACCAAAACCACTAGAGCAAGTGACTTAAACCTTAGCACGGATATAAATAGGACGTGCTGGAGGGATAGATTTATCACTCAGAGACTCCCTATGCTGTGGAATAAAATCCCGGTCCATGTGAGGCAGAGCACCTCGCTGACTCTGTTCAAGAGAAATCTAGACCTGTGGATGGGAGATCGTAGGTTTACCCTGGGAATCATCTCTGTGTCACTGCTGGACAGAGGCACAACAAACTAATGGGCACAGTATTTTTTCATATAAGGGGTGGCGTAAGCCACAAAAATTTGGGCTAGGCTTATAAATGCCTTAGGGCAGATAGCCTAGTATAAACCTATGAACCTATGAACCTATGAACCTATACACACACACACACACACACACATATATATATATATATATATATATATATATATATATATATATATATATATATATGAGTCCACTTTTATATCCTGAAAAGCCAGAAGACTGAAGACCAGAAGACCAAGATGAAAAGCACAAAACCCGGAATCACGAATCGCACAGATATTCTCAGGGCAAGTTAACACTTGTCCAATGAGGGGGATTTGTGGCATTCCTCCACTGTAGTGTGATCCTGGAGTTGGTATATAGGTAGGGAGTGTAGGGTAGGTATGGGTGTATGGGGGGCATAGCCCCCACCTAGGTGGGTTTTGGCTGGTGTAGTGTGATTTTGTGTTGTTCTGAGCAAGTATTCACTTGCCCTGAGAATACTTATGTGATGATTCCAGGTTTTGTGCTTTTCATCTCAATCTTCTGGTCTTCGATCTTCTGGCTTTTCAGAATATTAAAGTAGACCCATATGTTGTTGTTCTTTGTCTTTTTGGCTTTTCCCGGTTAGGGGTCACCACGGCGGATCTCCGGTCCGCTAATGATTGGCAGTATATTTTTTATGGTGCCGAGTTGCCAGCCCAATGCCCAACCTTCAGAGAAGGCACGCCCATTCACACATGTCTTTTGGATGCCACTCGACCGTGGGGAGGACATGCAGAGTCCACACAGAAGGCACTCCAGCCATGAATTGAACAGGAGAACCTCTTGCTGTGAGGCAACAATGCTACTGCTATACCACACACACACACACACACACACACACACATATATATATATATATATATATATATATATATATATAAATAAATAAATAAATATATATTTATATATATATATATATATATATATATATATATATATATATATATATATATATATATATATATATATATATATATATATATATATATATATATATATATATATATATATCAACATATATCAACTCCACAATCACACAGCTGGGAAAAGGAAATTCCTCACTATATCATGACCTTGGGCAAACACCTACTGGCATATTTTGATGTCTGGCAGTTTCACACTTTTGACTTTGACATTCTGCAACTCAATGATTTAATATTGACGTATGCATAGCATGGTATTTCCACCAGGTATCTGTCCAACAGTGATGGAGCAGGATATTTTGGCACTGTGGCACTAATCCATGGCCAAACAGCATATACTTGTGGGATATAACAGCATTTGGAAAAGCTACTGTGACAGGAGACAATAAAGCAGAGTGTAGATGTTTAGCCATTTAAGCCATCATACCTTTGTTTCCAAGTGTGAATGCAATCTGAGTGTTTATGTGCCCTATTTAAGAAAAAGAAAGGTTCAAGATATCAGAAGTTTTTGGGAAGTCTAGATGAAACTGGATCATTTATCTGTGCATATGTTTGTGATAAAGTGTGATAAACTGCCCAAGACCAGGGCAACCATGTTAGAGCTGGCATGAGCATCCTTAGGTCAACTGGTGCCCTAAGCAAAAGGGCTTTATGGTGCCCCCTACCACACCATCTGGTGCCCCCATCCTGGTCTACCTACACCAAATAAATACTAGAAAAGCACCCATGCTACAGTGGCACCCTAGGCGGCCGCCTAGTTGGCCTATGCCTGAGGCCGGCTATGTGAGCTGGAAGCCCATTGCAATATTTTCATTTGCAAAAGAGGGCTTTGACAGACAAGAAACCAAAGTTAACTGTGCTCTGTACAGACTTTAGTAAACAACTGTTTCATCACAACTAACAGGGTGAGAGACTTTAAAATCTTGTGCTGGAATAATGGCAACAGTTTCCAAAAACCTGTGCATGTGGGTTAGAGCAGACAGGAGAGAATGTATTTTATACAGGATTACTTGGCTTGTTTGAAGGTTCATTCATGAAAATTCAACAAAGAAAGACTATTGACATTTGAAAATAAACCAGTGCACCTGTTTAATGTTGTGATGCAAACATGACAATGTTCTGTTCAACTGCAAGTTTATTTTGTGTTGCCATTTTTTTTGCAGCTTGTTCTCCTGATGTAAGTCAAGTCTGTTTTACATTGAAAGTAACTATCTGCACTCATTGACCGATATATCACATGTACATACTCATACATAAACATATATATAGACATAAGAGTGCTAATATACACACACACACATATATCTATTTTATATATATATATATATATATATATATATATATATATACATATATATATATATATATATATATATATATATATATATATATATATATATAGATATTTATTCATAGTTGGATGGCCATTGTTAATAGAGCTGTTTTGTGAGCAGCGCAAACTGGCCCTGTTCATGACAGACATAGGTACTACTCCAGAGGTGAGTTTACAGTCACCCAACCAGTAGTTAAGGTTGTGCTTGAACATGGTCATTGAGAAGCACTACTTCACATGTAGTGGGAGCCTATTACAGAGGATTGTGAGTCATTGAGGGAAATATCTCTCTCCCCAGTATGTCCTGTTTATGTCACAGGCAAGGATGAGAACCCTGGGCCAAGGTGCTCTTGTCCCATTTGATTTGCAGATGTCCAGCATTTCCAGTAGGGCAGGGTCTGAGACTGCTCTGTAGGGCAGGCATAGGTCAAGTCTTAGCAGTCGGTATTATACTGAGAGAGGTGACAGGTCTTTCAGTCTTTCCATATATGTCATGTTTGGAGGCCCTGGAGTCTCACAGGCACAATCCTGTGTTTTCCTCAATTGCTGCAGGTGTCTGGTGAGGTGCAGACAGAAGGCAGCACTGTACACAGTTAGTGGTCTGATAAGGGTAGAGTACAGCAGAAATATGACTACCCTGATGTTGGAGATGATTGTGCAATGCAGAATGTGTGTATCACCACTATGGACACATAGCGATAAAAGTGTACATTGCTATCAATATGTGTTTCCAAGTCTCAGTACACTGTGTTTCAGCTTAGAGGGGTGCTATGTATATCATAATTAGGGTATGTCATTGAAAAATGGGGCAATGAGGCACTGTATGCTTTGAGATTCAGTCTGTGAGTTTGAAACCAATAATTTGTGTGTGGCATCCCCTTCCATAATATGTTACCATCATTGGGGGTCTCTATATTATTGCGTCCAGTTACCAGTCATCTGCAAACTTGGTAATCCACAGGCCATCTACCATTGCCTGTGCTTGAGGGAAGTAGTTTGCAAATAGTTGAGGGCCCAGCACAGATCCTTGTGGTATTCTAATGGTAAGTGGCAAGTGGTGGAGGTGCAGTCCACAACTTTGTAAGAGTGTGTATTATATGAAGAGCCAGTTGCCTATCCCTCTACTACTGCATGGCTTAATTCCCACATGGGAGATCATCTCTATGAGACATGAATGGGCGATAGTGTCAAAGGCTTTTGATAACTCTACATAGGCAGTATGTCCTGTTATCCTTCATCCAAGTATTTGGGGTCAGTAGCGAAGAAGTCCGCAAGGTTCAGTAAGCAAAATCAACCCTTAACAAAAACAAAATGGTTTGGGTCAAGGGTGTTGAAGGTTACCTATGTCCCTGCGGATATGGTCCATACTGATTCCTATCCAAGCCCTGCGGATAAGGCTTTTTAGGCGTATGGGTTAATAGTTGTGGTTCTGCATGTTACCAGATTGACGTGCATTGCATAGCACATAACATCTCATATTATAGTTGTAGTGTGGTTCATATATGTGTAGGAAAAAAGTACTGAGATACCAGGGTTGCAGTTCCTGGGGAGGGGTCAACACATGAATGTATTGTAAATATGTGACATATTGTTAGACAGGGCCCTCAGTTTTTAAAGTTTTCATGTGTAATTTCATGTTAGAGACACAGGAAATGGACAGTAAACATCAGTAATAGAGCATGACATGTACACGTCCATAGTGAGGCAAGCAGCAGGATTTCTTGATAATTAGCAAAGTGTATATACATGCAAGATCCACATGTTTGTGTGTAGCAAAACACTACACAAATTCAAGCCACATTGCTAAAGTCTGAAAGTTAGTATTGAGTCTATGAAATATACTTGCTGCTTAATTGACCCTGTGGCAACACGTGTTAATGCACTGATACATTCCTTTTTGGGGCCAGATGATACTGGGTTTGAATACAGGTGTATCTAATACTTTTAAATATTTTGATTTACAAAGTGATAATGCCATGACATGACTTGTTTATATAAGACGTGTTGTTGTCTGTTGGCAGAGGCAGAGGTATTAAACAGCATTGTGTGAGGGAGACAGCACCTGTTTGCAGCAGCTCACCATTGCTGCACATTCGTGTGCATTGTGCACCTCTGCACAAACATGGAACCCAAAATGTGAAGCAGTCCATTGCTTTTCCAGCAACTTATGTATGGTGTAGGTGATTCTATTTTTTCTCCAGATTAAAGGTGTGAAAATCAGATAGGAAAGTGGTGAAATAGGGAGAAAGCAGGGGGGAGAACAAAGGGAAAGCAAGGCAGGAATGTGAAGGAGGGAAGAAGGAAAGAGTTATAGCTATCCATCTTGCTTCCCTCCCCCCCTCAATTCGTACAATTGCTAGCCTCCCATACTTTAAAAAATCACTACACTCCCATCTAACATCCTCATGGGAATGCTCCTGTCCACACCCCTCATAACCTACTCTCTACTCCCAACACTTTTTCCTCCTTTCTTTTTCTTAATTCCCAGCTAGCAAATTCATGCTTGCTTCTAGCATACAACTCCTTATTTGTAGCTAGTGATTTTTAGTAAAATACAAAAAAAAAAAAAAAAATACATATATACTACTTTTAACTTTTAACCAGAAATTCTAGAATGTTTTTCTCTATAATCCTCATGTAAACTATGTGTGGAACATAATCTTTGTATAATCTGTATGTGTGGAGCTTTTCTCCCCAGGACTTCATTGAAAATGGGTTCTTTAGGCCCAATGGACTATCCTGGTTAAACAACTGCAAATAAATAATTAATAAATTTCTTTAACAGTGTAAAGTGAACATATGTGCAAAATATTAACTAAACTTGGACAGTCACCTCCAGAAAGAGGGGCGACCACAACATAATAATATTGTATATCCGATTGGACCAAATCAAGTGTGTCAAGAAGACATGTGTGTGAAATGTACAGCTATGCATGGGACAATTTTTTTTTTGTTGGACAGGTGCCCATTTTTTTTTCAGAGAGAGAGAGAGAGAGAGAGAGAGAGAGAGAGAGAGGAATGTTGGGGGAGGGACATTGGAATGTCTCGGTCAGGTATGTTGCGTAGTTGAGGAAGCAATTGGAGATAGACAAAAACAAGACAAGAGACAGGGATGGTGATAGTCACAAAAGGTTGGGGGACACCATGATTTGGGTGAGGGTGGGGAGATCTCAAATCCATAATTATCAAGCTGAGTGACAGTGAGAATCAAGTCCTCACCCAGTGGACTGTCATCACTGTCACTTCACTCTGCCAATTTCTGGTGTGCTTGACATCTCCTCTCCTCCTTCTTGTACTTCTCAAAATGATGGAGGGCAGCCTCTCTAGCTGGCCTAGGTGTGCACCAAAGGAGCAGTGCACAACCCTACGCACCATCCTTGGCAACTCGGTACAGGTGATAAAATCTCCAGCTCTGCCACTACTCCCGAAGGGTACTGCATGACTAACTTCCAGGGCAGGATTATGTGGGGGTGACAGATAGTGCAGGGCCAGCAGAGGCAGTGCTGCCAGGTTGGCTTCCAGATGTGCTGTGCTTCACTGCTGGAGCCGGTGGAGGGGGGTGATCAGGTGGATGCTGTGGGACAAGACTACCCCACTGTGCCGTGGAGCATTTAGCAATGTGGTACACATGGATGAGATGGACATGTGTTGACAACAATAAAATTAGAAAAAAAAAATAGAATAAAAGAAAATAAAAGAAAAAGAAAAGAAAGATTAATTTTTACAATAAAATAACATAAAAATAAAATAAAATAAAAAAGATATTCATAAAATAAAATAACAAAATATTTTATTATAAATAATATGAAATAAAGTAAAAATAAAATTTAAGAAAGTGGCAAGGGTTGGGGAGAGGGGAAAAAAAGAGATAAGACTAGTACCTTCATATGTGACATACAATGCATTAATACAATTATTTGACTTTATCTTAACTTTTACATTTAAGACTACCACCTCCTAACAGATGCACACTATACTGCAGATAGCAGCAAGTAAACCTTGACATGTGCATATATTGCACATATGCATGTTCCAAGTATATAGATTCACAGCAGGACATTTGTGCTACTGTTATAAAGGTTTTAACTTAATTTAAATATTATTGAAGAATTAACAGTATTGGACAGCTGGGAAGTGTGGTATTTGAACCCACAATCTATACGTAAAGTCTTATATTATGCTCTTTGTTTGTGCTACAGACTAATGCATGCATATTTGCTTTTACATTCGGCTCAATTTGATACAACTCTACAAAATACGAAAAAAGCTATCTTTAACTTTTAATGCTACAATAACACTACTCTTCTGATGTGCATACCACATTCTTCCCACATCCTCTCCATTCTAGACCTATAGTTCGGATATTGCAGTCACGATCTGTGGCAGCTGTGGAAAAAACAGAACAGAACATAAAACCATTATGAATACAAGTCTTGCCTATATTCAGCTTTCTGGGTCTTGCAACTACTCTCTGTAGATGATACTTACACAGGTGTGGGATTTCCTGTGTTCTAAATTCATTGCTCTGTCAGTCAACTGTATCTTTCTTCCTCCACTGTAGGTCATTATAATGATGCCTGCATTGCTCTCCTGTGCACAGGATACCGGTGGCACTGGATACATCCCGGATTAAACCATCCAAAGCCTCTGACTTATACTGGGACCCAGAATAGTCCCCATGCAAAAGCCTATCACTGTGGTTCAAGGCTAGGAGTCCAATAAAAATCGTAGCCTCCTGGATACCCCACTTCTGTGCTCTAAACCTTGTACCTTCCTCCAAAACACCTGCCATGTCTGCCACAAATCTAGGGCAGTGGAGAGTGATGCTTCCCAGCAGTTCCAGTTATCACATTTACTGGGAATGCACACACTGTTTGAAAATGTCATCTTACCATCATGCAAATGTATATTCAGCAGTGCCTACACCTAAGCACCATGTTTGAGCGAGAGTAAGCAGAGCACAACAGTGCCAAGCAGTGAGACATTCCATAATTCCAATTCCAGTTCCAAGGTTATTGGATGTACAGGCAGTTATGTATGCGTGTTAGGCAAATTTGAAGGCCATGCCAGTCCAGACAGCAGATATGTACTAATAGGAATATAGTACACAGTATACCCACAGTCATACATCTGATAATAAATGTGATAAGACATAGAGAAATAATGAAATAACTGACACAATACTAGTGTGTCAGCCATCATACATATAATTAATATCAAATCCACTATCTCAAGTGTTATAAGTTAAGGTGACTATAATGGGAAATGGAACAATAGTAAAAGTGTATGGAATATCCTGTATTCAAACCCATGGCCATGTGTATGGCAGGTCAACAGTTACACCTGTTGCCACAAGAAAGTTGAAATAACACTTGTCTATCTTTTAGTTAATTGATATATACTGCAGTGTCACAACAGTGAAAAAAAGTTACACACTCTGTACTAGAACCCAGGACCATCTGTACTCCAGGCCTGTTCCTACACCTGCTGCTACAGGACTACATGATGTTGCCCTATTTTACTGATCATTTTTAAGGTCTTGCTGTTAACATCTGCACAATGCCACTTAGTGGGTTTGCATGATGCCCAATAGCATTAATTAAATGAATCCAGTTTCTATTTTTGGCTGTCTGGGTCCTGCCTTCTTCCTGGAGCATCCAGTTGTGCACTGCCATGCTTCACACAAATGAGATCAGTACAGTTAAACCCGACATTTATTTCTTCTATTCCCATGATTGCTCTGTGCGCCGCATTGTACAAGCACTAGGCAAAAAAAAATGAGACTAACAAAGACTGAAAAGGAGAAAAAGAAAAAAGGGACAAGTAGTTGAAATGAGTAAAATCAATGTATGACATACAAAAAATGCTGGCTCACATCAGATATGTCTACATAGATCTGGATTTGAACTTTCACTCCAATGTACCTTCAGAACACAGGATGGGTGCCTTAGGCTTTGCAACACAAACATCTTTTCAGCAAAGTACTGAACTTATTCTGCACACATCCAACTGCAACAGCATCTACAGTGACATCAAACTATACAAGTGTTATTTGTACATTTATCATGTTTGGGTGTAGTACACCTAGTAATCATACAACATGTCATGATTACTGCTTCCAAATATACAGCCCTGTCTTACATTTCTGCATTTGTCTGCCATTCTTCATTTATTTGACAAGTATTCTGAGATATGCAGTGTGTAAGCCATTATATACAATTGGCCTTAAAATGCGTAAGGATATTAAATGGATATAATGTCATATGCATCTGACAACAAATGTAGGCCAGGTTGGATGTTAGGGAACACAACTTGTGAATTGTGTGCTGCTTACTTACATTTCCAACCTTACATCTAACAGTTTGTAGATCTAAACTACAGCCATAGAAATAAAAAAACACAATTAAATGAGGTATGTATGGCTAAAACCCGCCTTTATTAAAACACACAATTTAATATTAAGTGCTTTCATTCCTACAACCTGGGACTTCATCAGAGTACATGTTTACCCAATACAGGCAATTTAAATATCTCTGCATTATACCCAATAGGTTAATTAGTGCTATAATCACTTTCCTTAGAACAACTTGACATCAAAAAGTCATAAAACAAAAGCCAGGCTAAGAAAGTTGGAAAATAAAAAACAATACAATAAAAGTGTTGAATTTACCACACCTTGTTAACCATAAAGACCCCTTAAAATACCAGTTTAACATTTTATAAAATTAAGTCTACAAAATCATAAAAAAATAGAACCTGTTAGCTCATTCATACAACACAGGTGAAATAGAAATGGCATAGTTTAATCTGGTGGGGGGCATGGCAGCCAACCTTAGTCGCCACTGGGTTTCTTTCTTCCTTTATATACTTTCCCAATCACCCCCCCCCTCCCCAGATTGGCTTTGATACATTCAAAATTCCAAAGGTGAATTTTGTAAACCGATAACATACCAAGGAATGTTTGTATAAAGCATTAGTCTCTTTTCTTTTGTTAATATCATATAGGTGCCCATATATCCTGGTCCTCAGAACTCAATCAGTTTTTCCCACATAAAAAAACAGTTGAAATTTTCATACTAGGCTAGGTATACGACTTTACTGGTGATACAATTTCCCTTCTGGAAGACTATTGTATTCCTCATTGTGTTCATGAGGGTTGTTACCACCTCCCTCGTGATGTATACACACTGATTGTAACCCCCACAAAGTTTAGTGCCCTTACTGTAATATTCATTAGGACTAGATTTGAGCTCTAAAAGTCTTTTAAAATTAGCACCTGTTTTATTAATGGAAGATGGTACATCAGCTAATGCTTTGTATATTTTGGGATTAACCTTAAGTATATTCCAATTCTTCTTGAACACATATTATTTTACTAGAGAGATGGTTGCATTGTAAAACACAAGTCTTCTGAACATTTTTTGAAGTTCCTTATTTCACAATTGAATCATTTTCAAGACAAATACTTAACAGGGGCTTGTATTCTTCCCTCAGTTGTTGTAGACTTCCTCAAGAATCTGGTCCACCATTTTTGTTTTTGGATAAACCTCTCTCACAAAACAAGTTTACTACTTTATCCAATCCCTTAATGATGTCCTCAAAATGGGAAGTCATTCTAACAATACAAATAGCTTATCCCTTCACCAAACACCTTTTATGAGCTAGTGGGTGGTTGCTGGAATAATGTAAGTATGAATTACAGAAAGTTTCTTTTCAATATATATTAGACTTGAAACCTTCACCTGAATGAGAAATGCTTCTGTCTAAATAATTAATTTTAGACATGTGAAAGGTATGGGTATATTCTAGAAATTCAGTGGTGGTATTCAAATATTGTTTGTGATTTACACAATAATCAGTTTGGTTTATGTTTTGATGGAGTACAAAACAATAGGAATGTTATTTTTTTAGATGTAGAACTGGAAGGTGTTGTAAATGTGGGGGTGGAAACTAGAATACCTAAGAAATTTGAGGACGGCAACCACTTTTTGCATGGTGGTAGCTGCCACCCTCTATTGGATGAGATCTTTATCTTATGGAGACTAACTCCATATAAAAAGACTTTGTAATAAACAAAAGGTCCTTGAGTCCAAGTTTAAAAAGACGTGTGATCAATTTAAACAATGGGACTATGATAGCTCTGGTAATCAAGATGCATACTATAAAGCATCCACTAATCAACTAGCCAGGGATGATAGATGTGATATGTTCAGAAATAATAAATGGTATAGTAACATAAGAGCTGGACCTGGAAATAAAAAAAAATGATGTTATGTATTTTGTTACAGAGTACACTATTGTTGCTGATTTTTTTCTAATATTGCAAAATATTATTCAGATTTTTTATTTACAGATAAGAGTTTGGTTGGGCTGCTATATTTTTCCTACAAGAGGGGCCATAATGTGAATGACATGTTTGTGTATAGTCATTATACTACACTTGGTCAATATAGGAACATGGGTGTGGGAGATGTTGGTACCATTCCTTGTAAGGATTGTTCTCGTTGTACACATGTAGTTCCATTTTTGACAGAATTAATGATGTGGTTTATACACCTAAGGAGTTGTATAGCTGTAGTACAGAAGGAGTAGTATATGTATTGAAGTACCCCTGTAATCTTTTTTATATAGGAGAAACAAAAAGACCATTTAGAACCAGGCTTTTAGAACATTTGCGGTATATAAGAAACCAAAGGGTGGAAAATTCAGTTGCCATTCACTTTTCTTTGTGCCATAATGGGAATGAAAAACTTCTTCAGGGTACCATATTAGAAAAGGTAAAGTTTTTTATGGATAGGGATTTAAAACAGAAGCTACTTTTTAAAGACAGTTTATTTATTTTGAAATATGGTACTCTGACCCCTAATGGCCTAAATCTAGAATGCAATTGGAAAGTGTTTTTCAAAGTATAGGGTTCTTGAACTGAATTGCTTTATTTTACTTGCCTTTTTATATGGTGTAAATTCAGGGCTGTTAGCATGGTGAAGATGGAAATGAAGTGTGAATTCATTAGAATTTGTGAATTCCAAGTACTTGGCTCCATGTATGAAATGTAAACATAGTGCAACCACTCCCTCAGTGTTTGGTTTTAATGGATTGCAACTGTGAATGATTAGTGGTTGGGAGAAAAACAACACAACAGTACTGCAGGCTGCTTTACTTCCACGGGGTGTGTCAGGTTAGATCTACAAAGTATAAAAACAGTGCAGTGGATAGAAACAAATTACAACCATCAAAATAAAAAAAACGCAATAAAACAAGAGCATGTACGGCTAAAAATAAGTATTTTTATTGGTGATTTTTTTAATGCAGTGATGTATTTAATTGTGTGCTGGTGTTATGCATTTTGACTCTTGAAAGGCCTTTTGGCCGAGGCACTGGAGCTTGGTGTTTGCACATTAAAGTCTGGGTTTCTTTCAATGGTCTTAGTCTTTATTTAATATATTTCTTCCTGTGCTGTTTTGAGATATTTAGGATGGAAATGTGATGACAGATAGTGGATGATCTGAATGCCATTGGTGGCCACTGCAAGACATATGAGCAGGTATGTCATAGGGCAACTGACATGCTCATATTTGCAAAGAGGACAGCAGCTGTAGTGGGTCCTGACCACATAACCAGATGGTTACTGGGGAGGGCAGGCTAGGGAACCCCAATAACACCTAATGAAGAATTCCTGGCCAATATAAAGGATCCAGACAGCTCCCAGGAGAGTACAGTACAGCATGTGCTGGATGTTGAAGTAGCAGTTTCAGAGACAGCAAGCACATCCCAGGAAGAGCTTCCATGTAGGCTTTGGTATCTCAACACTTGAATACTGTTGTATAGTAAAACATTTGTAATCAATAAGTTACTTCTGTGTCACATGTCTTTTTGAGAGTGTTAAAAGATTGCTACACTTATTAGCTTAGGTTGCAGTTGTCAGCCATGTTCTTGTTGAAAATATAGTGACTGGACAAATAAAGGGATACGATTATTACCCCCCGTCTTACTGTTAATTGTGATGATGTTGCCCTTACCTCTTGCTTAACTTCTTCCAGGACTGTTTAGATTGCAGAGAAGTATCTCATCTGCAGATGGTAAGTGTGGATCAAGGGGTGTATGTCTCTTTAAGAATATATCCAAGGGCTTGTACAAGTGTATAAATACTGACCACGTGCAAGCCTGACTGCCATTTTGTAGTAAGCTGTTGAGATGTAAGCATGTATTTGTGTAAGCTCTGTCTGATGATCAGTTCATTTATATTTACTGATGCTGCTATTCATCCTGATGTGTTTCTATATAATAAAGCATCTTAAATGAACTGCCCAACCTGCTTGCCTTTTAAGTATAGAGAGATGAGTGACAGTAAGCCAAACATTTTTATGTCAGTACTGCTGAGCAATTTAAAGAAATATTTTCTTGTGTGCTGTTGATGTCAGACCTGCTGTGTGTGTATTGCTGTACTGTGTGTAATAGTGGACAACTGTTATTTTTTAGCATATATTAGACTATAGTAGTGTAGGTATTAATTTTTTCCTGTGTTTGTTGCTTTTTAACAGAGGTGATCATGACAATGGGAGTGTGGGTCCTCTGGCACCTGATGTCAGTGTATCAGCAGACTCTGATCATGATGGTGGCAAACTGAGGCACAGTCGGGGGTGCAGAGATTGAATTTATCACTGAGATTGACAACCATCCTCTGCAATTAAATCAGACACAGCCAGTAGGCCTAGTACTACCCATTCCGGTGAGCCCTCAGATATTGGACAGGTGGAGGGTAGCACCATTGATCAGGGAAGTGTGGCTACTGTGACTTCAGTGACTGTTGACTCTGCCCATTGCCAGATTGTGGGTGAAGTGCCACTCAGGAGGCATGATAGGGGAGTTTGGAGGGAACCTGCTGACCCACATCCACCTGGTGAAGGCATCTCTTCCTGTGCCACTCAGTGTATGTTTTTAGGCCATCATGGAGGCACAGGCATATTCCAATAGGTGCACCAGACAAATTCTCAGGGTTGTAGATGTTGCACAGTTTGACATGCATGACTGCCTCCACAGTGCTGCTATTTCTATGGATCACATGAATGACACATTGAAAAAAGGGATGTCTTTGATTGAATGACAGGTGTCTGTCATGGAACAAGTGTTGTCTGTGGTTAAATGTCTGCTAGGAGGGGAATGGTATCCTCATGGGTGTAGGTCAGCCGCATCATCTGCTGTCAGCCAACATGGCCATGACCGATCATGCTCCCATAGTGACAGTACTTCCGGTTCTCCATCAGTGAGTGTGCTGGCCATACTCAGACATGGCAGGCCATGGGGTCATGGTCTTGGGCATCCCCAGGTCATTCAGCAAACATCAGTCATGTTCATATAGCAACACTGCATCTGACTATGGGCATGGATGTGCCAGTCCAACTCCTGGCAGAGCCAGTTCTTGTAGTTGGGGATGACAATGATGGACTGCCACCACTACCATACATGGCTCACACCTGTCTGACATACCAAGATGTAGATACAGCACAAAGCTTGACTGTTTTCATGCAGACACTCACCCAGAAATTTCATCTGGATTACCCCTATAGACACACACACACACACACACACACACACACACACACACACACACACACACACACACACACACACACACTTACTCATTTTGTCTCACTCTCCATTTGTTGTTTTGCCCAAATGTCTGCCTGGTTCTCCTTCTTACTCACACACACTCACCGACCTTTTGTGTCAACCTTGGCGTTCTGCTCCCCCCTCCCCACAGCGCCCTGTGCATGTGATGATAATGGTGCCATTTCCCTTTTTTCTATCTTTTGAATTCAGGGATACATAACCTTTGTGTCTGATGCTCATGGTGCATATCTAACTTAGTGTTTAGTATATCTTAATTTGTGGTGTTGAACTGGTAATTGTAGCTTTGACTTATATTGGCCTTGGAAAGTCAGACAGTTGATAGCATCAAGATTTCCCAGCTTTATAGTGAATGCTCTTGTGAGGGCAATTAAGTCAGAAACTGCAATGTGTATCATTACTTTCTAACTTCTCTCTTTATTGATTTTCCAGTACAAATGTATGGTGCTAAACTGATGGCATGCAGTGATCATCTTTACCTTTGAGAGGTATAACTGTGTGAATCTTTGATGCCTGTGGCCTACTAACTAGTAATGGACACACATAAGCGAAATAAGTCTCTGCTGTCATATGTTAAGGTCATTTCTGTACAAATCACCCACCTTTACTTGCTTACCATGCCAATTAATGAAATACAAGCATATGCTACACATTCATATTATTAAACAATACAGGTCAGGTTCATGACTTACTTTGTAAAAGCAGCAATTTTTGTTCAGGACTGACTCAGTCTGATGCAAACAGTACACAACCAATACATGGGGAGGTAACGGTTGTGTGAGTTGCCTGGCATAAATGTTACTATATGTATATGAGTGGGAGAAAGATTTTAGTCTCCTAGATGGTGGAAGAGTGTGCTATGCATTGCCTCTTAGGCAGTCCAAGGGCATACTGAACATGCCTATGTCTGCCTACAATCACAATAGTTGGTGATTCCCTATTTGTCTCCTCATCTACCTGTGGCTGTGGTGACCTTGGCCTTGATGGTGGGATGTGTGCCCATTCCCCTTGCTGATCCTGCTGAAACTGTTTCCTCAGGATTATGTTGCATAGTATGGCACATACTGTGAATAGTTCTGTGCATGTCTGGGATTGTACAGCAGGGCTTCCCCAGATGTATCTGGGCACTAGAACTGTGACTTCAGCAGTCCAAACACATGTTCTATGATATTTCTGGTTTAAGAGAGTGCCTCATTATGACAATCTTCGGTGGGTGTGTGTACATTTCTGATGGGTGTCATCAGCCATGGTTCCAGTGCATAGCCTGCATGCCCCAGTAAATGGCCCTGTGGGATATCCCCATTAGTGAACATTTGGTACAGTTGGATGTTGCGTCACTTATGTGAGTCATGGTAACTGCCCGTGTAGCCAGCATATATGTTCAAGATGATCCCCTTGGCATTACACGTGACTTGGCAGCTGAAAGAGTGGAAGCTTTTCTGTTTATGTAGAGAATACCCTGTTTCACTGGTGGAGCCTTAATTTCTACATGTGAGCAATCTTTGGCACCCAGTACTTCAGGTTAGTATGCTACACGGTAGAACTCCTGTATATTTCTGGCCTTCTCCTCAGAACTTTGGGTTAAATATATATGTGGCCACTGGCATGTTGAAGCATAGTATTCCTGTACTACATACAAATTAATTAAAGCAGCAGCAGCCCCTAAAATTCTGTCCTTGCTGACTCCTTTATGTGGCTGTATTCCAAAAGTTTTGGAATTTGCAGAAAAAAGCAGCATGGAGTCTACACAGATGCTTTATAGCTTCTTGAGTGGCTCCACCATGTTGTATTTGTTGATCAGCATGCAATTCAGCTGCTTATGCTGTAATAAGCATGCCATGGTGTTTACCTTGTATGAGTGGGGGTGCATACCTCTACACGGTGCTTTCAATAAAAAGTGACCATGTAGGGCTTACTGAATCCCTCCTTTTGTTATTTTGCTGTCTAAAGTTACTTTCTAAGGAGTTTGTTTTGTTAGTTTTGCTTTTGCTCCATCTTCTGTTTTTGCTATATCCATATAATTTTACTGTTTTGTCTGTACTGCAAAACAGAGATAACTTTCTTTCTTTTCTCAGGGACATGCATTTTTTTCTTCTGTGCCATCAAACATTCATTTTTTCCTGATGGCTTTAAATGTATACATCATCAGTCCTTTTCTCTTAAAACATCTTGCAAAAAAAAAAAAAATACCTTTATATGATGGCTTGCGGCGTATTTAGTGCTGAACAGCATTTTTACCTCCTCAGTAAATGTTTTCTGCCCCTGTTTTGGTAGATGAAGCTATTAAAATAACTCCTTACTTTGTATTGTGCCAGTGGACGAAAACAAATTTTAACCTCAGTGATATCAGCATAGGGAAAGTGTGAGGTGTATGCACAGACCTTAAAGGTGCTCTGTTTAGTAACATATTTATTTTTAAAAAAGTCTTACATTTTTTCTTCAGATGTTTTCACAACCTTTTTCTAGCTCTTTTTTTACATAGTTTTAACTTACACTGTCTCACACAAGAGAATCAAAATATTAGAATTAGACTTTTACTAAAACTGCATAAAATATTATCCTGTGTGTGTATATGTGTGTGTGTGTGTATATATATATACATATATATATATATATATATATATATATATATATATATATATATATATATATATATACAGTACTGTTGCACTGCACATTTTATATATACGTATATATATATATATATATATATATATATATATATATATATATATATATATATATATATATATATATAAATATATATATATATATATATATATATATATATATATATATATAGTACTGTTGCACATTTTATCCATTCCATTTCTACCAATCTCCTTCAAAAACTATTCATGTTGTTACATTTTTATAATTATATTATGTTTTATGATACCCTCCTGACATTTTATACCCCTTTCTTTTCTAACTCACACTATTAAATTATCTTTTGAAGTTCACATACAATAATTAAAATAATTCAAGAAATTGGGTAAGTTAAAACATACATATTCAAATGAATGAACACACACACCCACACACAAACATATATGGCTACAGTTCAGAAAATACTCAGAAGCCTGAAAAGTTTTTGCCTCAGTTAATGAGAGTAAATGATTAGAAAGGAGAACCCTGTATTTCTTTGCGTTTTAACCTTTCTGTGCAAGATTGCTTTGAGTTAGAGTTGGGGAATAATTTGATGTTACCCTGCTATTGTATGATATTGTATATTGTACTTGGTATATATATATATATATATATATATATATATATATATATATATATATATATATATATATATAGATATATATATATATATATATATAGATATATATATATATATATATATACACACACACACACACACACACACACACACACACACACACACACACACACACACACACACACACACACACACACACACACACACACACACACACACACACACACACACACACATATATTTTATATGTATATGTGTGTGTATATATTTAATATATATATATATATATATATATATATATATATATATATATATATACCATAACACCGACAAGCGAAAACACCGACAACTAAATCACTGACACCACAAAACTGAAAGTTCAAAAACACAAAACTTCACATGCCCGACAAACCACAATCCCGACAATTAACAAACAAAACAAATCCCCTGTCCAGAAAGCACACACACAACACAAGCACACCAAAAACCTTACAAACCTACATTAAACCTTACATGCACAACTATCTATGCACTAACCTTAACTCAATCTGTAACCCTAAGGTCTGCCACTATCGCCCACTCACCTAACCAGCGCCCTAACCCTAACTCACTTAACCCACCCCTAACTGTACAGTCTGTCACTATCACACACTCATCTGACCCGTGCCCTAATCCTAACTCACTTAATCTGCCCCTAACCCTAACCCCACACTTACCTTAACATGTTGGTGTTCTCAGCATTGGGATTTTCAACTGTCGATGATCTTCATTGTCGATCTTCTGGTGTTGGTGTTCTCGTCGTTAGCGTTTTGCAGTTTTGGCATTATCAGGTAGACCTATATATATATATATATATATATATATATATATATATATATATATATATATATATATATATATATACATTTTTTTAAAGGGGGTGTGGGGGCGCTGGGAGGGATTTCCCTCCTGCAAAAAATATTATTTGTGTTTTCATACTTTTCCGTCAGTTTAGATTCACTCTATAATAATGAGGTCCTGAAATCTGAGCCACACTATCCAAACTACTTGCTGTACCTGAATGGTAAAGTAAACAGAGTATGTAAGATATGAGGCCAGCTATGCACTGTAAATGGATGGTTGGATGGGTGAACAAAACCCTCACTATAACTCAGTCATACTGAGATTGACTTGCTGCTTGGGCACTACAGCACATAGCTTGTGAAGGGTTAGAGTTAATGGCTTTCACCGCTTTGACCATCCTGGGATAGGGGAAATGGTGGCAGCTGTTAGCCTCTTGATCCAGTACAAGTGGAGGTGTGCATGCTTCCAGTAACCATACACCAGGGAATGTGGACTTAATGATCCCTAGCAAGTAAAGATAGCTCTCATGTAGTGTGGGAGTGACAGCACAAACATGTCAGAAGGAGAACATTAGATACATATGTGTTTATCTGGATACGAACATTAGCCACTAGGGCGTGGGCTCAGGTCTAGAACAGAAACATCTATCATGGTTACCAATGTGATGCTCCGCAGGATTGCTGTCAGTAGTGGTGGGAGTTTAATGACGCAGAGGTAAAAGGGCAAGAAAAAGTGCATAGAAAAAATGTGTAAGAAAGTATATTACAAACAGCTCTTTATATAGGATGATCCATGTCATGTAGAGCTAAGTAAATGAGGGCAATAACTTTGTAAGTTATGCAACATCAAACCTAGAGCTACACATAGCTCCAAATTATAGTGATCAAACAAAATACAAGGCTATTCAACCACGCGCCATGTGTGTCTTGACAATAGCCATCCTCAGGATCTACCAACCTTTTCAAGGCGGGCAAGGCCTATAAGTCCCAGAGTACATTTTAGGGTACCATCCTATTGCTTCAGTTATGCTTAAAGACAGACAGGGAATCACACTGCTTGACCCACAAGAGGAGTTTATCCCAGAGCAATTGGGGACTCTGGGTGACTTCTCTCTCCATTTAGTTTGATTTATTTCCTGATGTAAATTCATATGCTGTTCCCTAGTGTTGGGTACTCTGTTTGCCACTTCAGGAAAAAGGGGTATGAGCTGACTGGATCCCTGAGGGCACATAAAGCAAAGCATAAGTCTTTCTTCAAGAACCCATGTGACTTTGAGTGCATGGAAAGCAATTTCAGCCTTTCCTGGTCATTACAATTTTTGAGGCCTGAGATTCTTTTTGTTAGGAATCTTTGTGGCCTTTCACATTTTTAATACGATAACTGAGATGCATGCCAAAGGGTGCATTATATTTTATAATAAGTCTAACCTGTGCAGGGTACTAGGGAACTGCTTTGGTTTAGAAAGAGATGCCCTTAGTGATTAATTGTGATGTATAGAAGGATTTTCTGACTATGGTTACTTCATGGTGATCAAAGGAGAAGGAGCCACCAACACAGGTGCATAATTATTTGCTTACATACTCATTGGAGAGTGTGATGTGGTTGATGCACCACTTGGCAGCAAACCATTGTGTACTGAAGGAGATGATGCTGCATTTCTTAGCAATTAGTATGAGCCCTTCTTTAGAGCACTACATGTAGCACATGATAGCTTTCACTTGAAGGAAATTTGTTCCATTTGTTGATTTAGCAGCTGCACACAACTTGTAATCTCTGTCAAACTTAGCCAGAGATCATTGTTTTTGATGTTAAGATCAGAGAAATAAACACTGAAAAGGAGAGACCCCAATTCAGATCCCTGGAGAATGCTACTTGTCACCTTTTTTTTAACTGAGAAGATATCACTGACTATGAAAACATGTATTGTGTCATTGAGCCAGTTTGTAATCCATCTTATCACATACTTATCTATATTTAAGGCTTGTTTACAGTCCCATTGTGTGAAATGGTAACAGATGTATATGGTAAATCCAGGTAGGCAGAGTGAATAGTATGTTTATTGTCCATTGCCTGTATGACCTTTTTAAAGCAGTTAACAAGACTGAGGAAGCAAGACCTGCCCTAAAAAATATGAATTGTTGCAGGTCAAGCCTAATTAAATATCCTGGTTTAACTGGGCAGTGATGATGTGTTTCCTGACTTTGTAAACAAGACCAATAAGGCTGATTGGCCTATATTTGAGTGGGTTAGTGGTGGAACCACCCTTCAGAAAGGATATAATCAATGCAGTGTGCCACTGATTTGGGACATAGCCTTTAGCTAGGCAAAGAACCGGTGTAATCTGATAGTAATGGACATACCTGTAAGTAAACAGGCAGAGTATAGCTTGTGTTACAGGCAGTCAAGTTCATAATAGGGAAACCCACATTATAAGGTGCTGTAGGAGTTCAGGCACAATAACTATAGACATGTTCAACCGCAACCAAATCCTCAGGTGGTAAGAGGGCCGTAATATAGTAAGTGTTCATTTAATTAAAGCAACCAGACTTAACAATATCAGCCATATTGCCCTATAGTATCATTCTGTCAATATGAATTCCTACCTCCAAGTCAGGCACTTTCAGCACAAATGCAGGTCTGTAACCCCTGATCATTTCTAATATACATTTCACTATAACTCAATACCAAACACTAAACACACCAATTCCAGTCAAAAATACTTCTTACTTCATACATTTCACTATATTTGCCCATATGCTGCCATTACCACTTATGAATCCCATATGTTGCCCCTGGCACTTATGTATCTGGAATAGCAATGTGATTCATTAACTTTTCTGCAGAAGGTCTGCTTTCACACTAACTGCTACAACGTTGTGTGAAACTTTCAGCAACTCTACTATGTGTTGCACAACAGAAATTAGACAGCTGACACCATCTGATGCATAGTATGTGAATTTCTCTAGCATTTTGTATATTTTGCTTTTAGTCAGTATGAATGTCACCCTACATTTCCCCTGGAGCAGGATATATAACTAATGGGAATAGTCTAGTCAGTGAAAGACAAATAAAAAAGAATGATGTTGCAGTCCTCTTTTCTTCAATATTTTCCACAGTTTATTACTGGAGTATAGAAGTACCAGTCATAAAATGTCATCATAATAAAGTAGTATTAAGGAGAAAAACAGCTCAGCGACAGATCATGGTTTGGATGTATTAAAATGGTAAGTTATTGAATAAAGTTGGAGATAGGTTTAACCCATTGGTTAAATAAAATGTAGAGAAGATGAAAGTGAACCTTAATGACTACCAAAATCTTTAATTTCAGTTTTGTTATTTTATCATTAGAGACAAGAGGGCTGTATGAAAAGGTAACTGTTAAGATGACTCAAAGTGGCTTTGAAATAATTTACTTTGGGACTGACTAGAAATCTATCATCTGAAGAATTTTTTTAAATGATGGCATAACAGATAATGAATTACCTGATTGTTTCACATGATCAGTTCACTAACACTGTACTATCACAATGTCTGAAGATGTTCCTTAATCTAATGTTAATGCAAAGTGTATTACATTCATGAGGCAACTTTTTTGTTGGATGACATTTCTGTATTTATTTCAAAAACAGGAAGCATTAAAGTTGTATAATTTCCTTAGACTGCGTAAGTTTTGATATGAAGTTGTGACTCATATTTCTGAAGTTATTACACTTCCCTATTTATGTGTACTCACAGGAAACCAAGATCATCCTGTTAGCTTGTAATACAGATGTCAAAGAAATTTGGTGATAGAGAGATAGTTAACTTTATTTCTGTGTGTTAAATTAGTAGTTGTGCATGAGAGGATACAGATAGAAAACACAGAAGTAATTGTAATATTGAAAAGTTACTGCACTGAATTTGTATTAAAAAAAGAAAAGAAAAAAGTTCTGATGAAGATCCTATCAGCCAACACTATGGAACACCCTTCTTTATACCTTCAGCTGTAGCAACTATAATGATTGATAATCATGTCTCTTCTATATGTTTGTTTCCAGATAATTCGAACATAGCTGTGGGAGTTGGAATAACCACCATCCTTCTCCTTTTCATTATAATAATTGTTCTGCTCTACTGTTACAAACAAACTAAAGGTAATATTTCTTTATTCAAATGAAATGCATATTTGCATATCCATAGAATGCAGAAACCAAGATTAAATACTTCACTCTGTGACTTGAAAGCTGTGTAGTTCATCTTATATACTCATAAAGGAATATCCCTTAAGCATACTGAACTTTTTAACATAAGGCGTTGCTTTACTTTATTTTAATCATTCAGTGTTTGCGTGTGTTTGGATTTGTTTTTTGTTTATGTTTTTTTTTTTTGCTTAGAAATCAAAAATCAAATTGCAACCAACTCATCTTGGAGCACAGACATAACAGCATATGAAAGTGCTGCAGGTTGCAAAAGACCAGAATGGACATACATTCATTGATTGTGCCTGTAGTTAACTATGTGGAGACCAGCTGTTCAACCAAATTAATTCTGATATAAAGTGCTACACACTGTCATCTATTGGAATGGATTATTACATTTTGCACTACAGAGCTTTAGTCCAGAATCTTACAGTTGCATATTATGATTTGTCATTCTTAATCTAATATTTCACAAAATGGGAGCATCTTCAGAATGCAGCCTAGGTGAGGATTTTACTTTCAGAATGTAACACTATCTCAATAGTACAGTCCTTCACCTATATACATCATCGATGACTGACTGTAACACAGCAAATTAATGTCACTTGTAGCTGTCACATTCTTGTTTAGTGTGCTTCATAAGGGGGTTGTTTGAGAATCTGACTGCTACAAGATTTGCATACATGATGACTTGGAATGGAAATTAAGAGTGAATGATGGCTAGATCAAGGGATACTACGCACATAAGTTACTTTTCCGACTGCATTATTAATACCAAAAATAGAGCAATAACAACTACTAAAGGTTGCTCAAACTAAAGTAATCAATAGAAAAAATGCAAATGTGAGCACACCAACACAGCCACCCAAGCAACAAATAGTCCAAAGAGTCCAAAAGGTGTTTTTATTCCAAGGATTAATGCTTTCACAGGGTTACCGCTTCATCAGATCCAAAACAAAAATGATAAAATCACAAAACACATTTTATATAAATAGAGAAAAAAGAGAATGCAACCAATCAACAATTTGCATTAATAAATGATAAAAAATTGAAAGAGGAAGGCCTCCAAAGACAATGACTCAAATGCGAGACACAAGTTTTGAATTCTTCACTAGATGGCCTAGTTTATAATCTATCAGACTATACTTTATCAGTGGTACAGATTTCATTGTTAAACAGAGGTATGAGCTTTATACCAGCTCAGAAATCGAACCTTCATGGCTTTATACTTGATATCAGACTTTTTGCAAGGAATATCAGGTTTTTAATGTGCTGCAGGGTACATTACACTTGAACTGAGCTGGTATTTGGCAGTGCTTCACAAGGTACAATAGGATGGATTCTTTAGCCTGGAAAATTTGAAAAAACATTTTGACTGTAATGATTTTTATATAAGCATGACTTTAACAAGTGTCCTCAATCTACACTTTATAGCTGGGAGCTACACTTGAAGATTTGCCTTCCAAAGGTCAACTTGAGTGTGTAGCGACTAATTACAGATTTGCTGTGCATGTAATAAGGTCTAAAAGGGTAGACATTGTGGGAGATAATGGCCTCTCCTGGACTGTTATGAATAAAATGGGCTTATGCATCCACATATGATGTGCTATTTTCCTGTATCACTGAAAGTTCTTGTTGTTCTTTCGGCTTTTCCCAGTTAGTTGTCGCCACACTGGAACTCCAATCTGCTAATGATTGGCAGTAGATTTTTAAGGTGCAAGGTGCTAGCTCGACGCCCAACCTTCAATGAATGCATGCCCATTCACGCATGTCTTTTGAATGCCCCTCGACCACGAGGTGGACATGCAGACTCCACACAGAAGGCACTCCAAAGTACCGGACATTATTCCCCCTTAAAAAATGCCAATAGTACTACTATGGTATGTATAAATCAGGTTTAGTGTCTTGGAAAGTTTTGCTTACAAAAAGTAAATCAAGATTTGTACTGAAACCAAGTTCTAATATTTACACTAACACACATATCTTGCTATTTATCTATCTATAGCTATCTGTCTATCTATATACATATATATATATATATATATATATATATATATATATATATATATATATATGGATTCACTTCATAACACTGAAACTTCAAAATACTGAAAATGACAAAACTTCATAATACTGAAGACCAAAATACTGAAAGTTCAAAATACTGAATACTCAAAACACTGGAACTCAAAATACTGAAAGCACATATTATGCATAAACTCAGCTTAAACAACATAAATCATAGCAATTTCTACCAAATATATGCAGGGGGGCAAGCCCCCCTGCACCCCCCTGCTAATTATATATATCTACTCCAAGATTGCACTTAACTACACTATGTGCAATCTTGGAGTTGATATATTTAATTAGCAGGGGGTGCAGGGGGCTTGCCCCCCTGCATATATTTGGTAGAAATTGTTATGATTTATGTTGTTTAAACTGAGTTTACGCATAATATGTGTTTTCAGTATTTTGAGTTTCAGTATTTTGAGTTTTCAAGATTTTGAAGTTTCAGTATTTTGGTTTCAGTATTTTGAGTTTCAGTATTTTGATATTTCAATGTTATGAAGTGAATCCATATATACCAAATATATGCAGAGGGGCAAGCCCCCCTGCACCCCCCATGTGGGGGGCTGCACCCCCACACCCCCTGCTAATTAAATATATCAACTCCAAGATTGCACATAGTGTAGTTAAGTGCAATCTTGGAGTAGATATATATAATTAGCAGGGGGTGTGGGGTGCAGGGGGGCTTGCCCCCCTGCATATATTTGGTAGAAATTGCTATGATTTATGTTGTTTAAGCTGAGTTTACGCATAATATGTGCTTTCAGTATTTTGAGTTTCAGTGTTTTGAGTATTCAGTATTTTGAGCTTTCAGTATTTTGGTCTTCAGTATTATGAAGTTTTGTCATTTTCAGTATTTTGAAGTTTCAGTGTTATGAAGTGAATCCATATATATATATATATATATATATATATATATATATATATATATATATATATATATATATATATAGGTCTACTTCATATGGCCGACATTTCAGAATGTCAAAAGCCATATGACTGAGACCATAAAAAACACAACAAAATCTTACCTTCTGCCCCCCACACCACCCAGAACTTAAATATACCAAATCAGAGCTTGCACTACAGTGCGGAAAATGGAAATCTTTCCATTCTGCACTGTTTGGAGATGCCAGTTCCGTATAGCTGACATTTCGAATGTCGATTATATGGTCTTGGCCATATGGGCCTCAACATTTTGAAATGTCGTCCATGTGAAAGGGACTCATATTTATATTTATATATATATATATATATATATATATATATATATATATATATATAAAATTATATATATATATTTATTTATATATACATAGGTTCATAGGTTCATAGGTGTGTACTTGGCTAATGGCCCTGGGGCCTTTACAAGCAAAGCCGTAGGATTACCCTGGTATAGTGCCACCCGACCTTAGTTCTCAGTGCCTCCGTCGAGTAGAGCCACTGGAGTTACCCCTGGGGTGAATTTTCTGTTTCCCATCCACTCATTAAGATTTCTCTTGAAGATGGTCAGTGAGGTGCTCTGCTTGACATGTATGGGAAGTCTATTCCATAGCATGGGCAGTCTCTGGGTTATGAATCTGTCCCTCCAGCATGTTCTGTTATTTGTGGTAATGTGGTTGAGGTCTCTGGAGTGTGTGGTGCGGAGGGATTGGAATTTCTTTAGATGCAGCATTTCTAACAGAGCTGGGTCAGAAATGGCTTTGTAAGTCAAGCAGCAATCACCTCTAAGTAGGCAATATGAGACAGAGAATAATTTGAGTTTTTTGAGTCTGTCCATATCGGGCAAGTGTTTAAGGCCTAGGATCCTCTTTGTGAGGTACTTTTGCACCCTCTCCTGTTGTTGCAGATGTTTGTTAAGGTGCATGCTAAATGGGGCATTGTACTCAATGATTGGCCTTATGAGAGAAGGGTAGAGGGAGACAATGACCTCTTTCTTCCTGGATGCAAAACCCTTAGTAATGAGATGTGCCACATAGAAGGACTTTCTGACTGTAGTGGCAATGTGGTGATCAAAAGAGAGGTTGATGTCAACCTGTGTTCTATAACACTTTCTGTGTTCAGTGGCAACCATCAAAGTGGTAATTCATGTAAACCGGGTTTTTCCCAAAGGGGATGATGACACATTTTTTGGCTTTGAGCATACGGCCATAGTTCTGACACCAGTCATTGGTCTCAGTGAGACCATTCTGTAGGATGTCAACTTTACTTGGGAAGTTAATAATAGCTCCCAACTTCCAACTCTCTGCAAACATTGTCAGCGAGAGTCCCTTCATGTTGTCCTGGACTACAGAGAAGTAGATACCAAACAGGAGAGGACCCAGGACCAAGCACTGTGGGACTCCGCTCATGACTAGTCAGCAATCTGACTTTGAGTCAGCTACTTTCACACTGTGGGTTCTATCTGTGAGCAAGTTTGCAATCCACCTAGTGATATAGGGGTTGATGCCTAACTTAGTGAGTTTTTTATGATTCCATAGTGTGTAATGGTATCGAAAGCCTTTGCCAGATCAAGGTAGGCTGTATGAACCACCTTGCCTTCATCCACAGCTCTGGTAACTGACTCACAGAAGTCGATCACATTGAGAAAGCATGATCTACCCTTCACAAAACCATACTGTGTGGGATCCAGAGTTTGGAGATTAACTGTATCCTTGTTTATTATGTCCGTGTTGATGTGTTCCATAGCTTAGCATTTCAGACTTGTCAGGCTAATGGGGTGATAGTTCCCAGGGTCTGTAGTTGGTCCTCCTTTGTGGAGAGGGATGACTGTAGCAGTGCATCATTCGGTAGGGTCAAAGCCTGAAGTGAAGCTGTGATTGAACAGGGCATACAGGCGAGGTGCCATTTGACTCTGTAGTTTATGTATAACACAGCCAGGGATATTGTCATGTCCCATAAAAGCTGTAATCTTTGCCTTGGACAGTGCTGTTTTAACCTGTCATGGGTCATGTTGCTCAACGCTAGAAGTCTAAATCTCAAAATGCACATACTCAAAGTACTCCTTAAAATGGAGAACGTCAACATTTGTGCTGTAAGAGAGATCTGGTTCAAGGCAGCAGAAAGCATCCCTGCACTACCAGGCTATAACTCATTCCACACCTTTTGGCCCCAGAACTTGGACCAAAGCTCCAAAGGCATTGGTGTTTCCATTCATATACATACATATATATATATATATATCTATATATATATATATATATTTATAAGGGATGCACACACATCCAGACTGGTATTCCATCATAATGCATCATAGATACTTCAGGTGCAGCTAACATTGGGTAAGACAACGATTCAGGTTGTAGCATTGCTATAGTTCCCCAACCATGTCCCAAGACTCACACTTCACGTTCTGTAGCACCCTGGAGAATATTAGGGTCCAACCTAACACTTTCTTATTAGGCGACTTCAACTACAACCTCCATTAACTGGGAAAAATACTCATGTACCAATACACTTGCCTAATGTTTCCTGGAGTTCATTAATTCCAATGCCCTGGTCCAGGTCCTTCTTACCCCCACTAGAGGTAGCAACATAATTGACCTGGTCATTACTAACATGGGTGACCATTGCTCTACACCAATAGTCAGCTCCTCCCTGGTTAGATCCAACCACAAGCTAATCACCTTGGAAATCCACATCCCTCCCACTCCACTCCCCTGCAAAGGTAACCACCATGAAAAAACTTCTCCAAAGCTAACTTTGTGCTCCTAAGAACAGAGGTGGCACCCATGCAAATGGAGAATAGTTGCAGGGCTGCCAAATCATACACCAATGCCCTGTAAGAACACGTACACAAATGCATGGATCTTGCTTGCCATGCCCAACAGAACCAAGACGCTCTCCGTCAAAAAAGGAAGCCAATCTGGTGGTCTCTTGCCCTAAACAAACTCTACAACAGAAGGAGGAAACTGATGTGGAATAAGGTGAAGTCCCAAGACTGGAAAAACTCCCTTATCGGCCTCAACAAAAAGTTGAGATCCCTCATCAAATCCTCTAAAGCTAGCTATGAAAACAGAATTGCAGCATATAGTAAAGACAACCACAAGGTGAGTCATCTAAAAGCATTACTACCTCCCCAGACAGCTGGAAACACACACAAACACACACTTGGAAGTACCGGGGGTTGAACATACACCTATCTACTTTAACACACTACAGCATTACGCATTTACAGAATGCGCTATCGAGATTACTGAACACAGCACTCCCAGAGGCATACTTCTAGGTGGCTGACATCATCTGCAAAGGCAAAGACGCCGATAGGGAATGTATGTGTTGTGAGTCATCTAAAAGCATTACTACCTCCCCAGGCAGCTGGAAACACACACACACACTTGGAAGTGCCGGGGGTTGAACATACACCTACCTACTTTAACACACTACAGCATTACGCATTTACAGAATGCGCTACCGAGATTACTGAACACAGCACTCCCAGAGGCATACTTCTAGGTGGCTGACATCATCCGCAAAGGCAAAGATGCCGATAGGGAATGTATGTGTTGTGAGTCATCTAAAAGCATTACTACCACCCCAGGCAGCTGGAAACACACAAGCACACACACACACACACACACACACACACACTTGGAAGTGCCGGGGGTTGAACATACACCTACCTACTTTAACACACTACAGCATTACGCATTTACAGAATGCGCTATTGAGATTACTGAACACAGCACTCCCAGAGGCATATTTCCTCCCCAGGCAGCTGGAAACAAACACACACACACGCGCGCACACACACACACACACACACACACACACACACACACACACACAGACACACACACACACACTTGTAGGTGCCGGAGGTTGCACATACACCTACCTACTTTAACACACTACAGCATTACGCATTTACAGAACGCGCTACCAAGATTACTGAACACAGCACTCCCAGAGGCATACTTCTAGGTGGCTGACATCATCCACAAAGGCAAAAGCTGATAGGGAATGTATGTGTTGTGAGTCATCTAAAAGCATTACTACCTCCCCAGGCAGCTGGAAACACACACACACACACACACACACACACACACACACACACACACACACACACACACACTTGGAAGTGCCGGGGGTTGAACATACACCTACCTACTTTAACACACTATAGCATTATGCATTTACAGAACGCGCTACAGACATTACTGAACACAGCGCTCCCAGAGGCATACTTCTAGGTGGCTGACAACATCCGCCAAGATGCCTATAGGGAATGATTACAAAGTGAGCAGTCAGAAAGCATGTTACAGTCCCAAGGTAGACGTACAGTAACACGGCGGTGCTGTAATCGGGCATACGAAATATCTATGGAGCACTACTACACTAAATAGATACGGGATGAGCCACAGACAGTACACCCTTCGTGAGAGCAACCAGAGTTTTCAAGTAGGCACCCATCGTGACATGGAAAATGGATATTGTTTGCCTGCATGACCACCATGGCTATACAGGGTATCAATGGTCATGGCCACATGCTTAGTAACACACGTCTGTTTGGAACGTACAGTGTGTCCATCTACACAACGGTGTACTGGGCATGCTCACACACTTAGCAGTTGCAAGGGCAAAACATGCATGCACACATGGTATAATCACGGAAGGGCGCAGTGTAGAATGTACTGTGTGCCCATCTACACAACAGCATACTGGGCATGCTCACACACTTAGCAGTTGCAAAGGGCATGCAGATGGAGTGTACACACAGAAGGGCACAGTACAGAAGGGCACAGTAAGGTTAAACTGTCCACACGCACAGGGCGGGCACACATGCAGTGACTCGTACACACACAGCTGACATCACAGGTGTCACGGGTGCAGGTCACACACGTACACACTGCAGTGTACACAGTAGCTGTCAGGGCAGCACCATGATGTTGGTACAGCCGTACACAGCCTCTCAGTCCCACAACAGCATGTGGCATATGTCCACAGGTCTGTACAGCGGTGTACACCAGTTGTGCAGAGTACACATGTACTAACATGGATCCAACAGGTGTTATGCATTCTAATTATACCAGTATACATGAACGTGTTTGCTCAACACATACCACGGCCCTTGCATAGCTGTGACACATGACTGATGCTATACAACAATGAACACATGTCCGGATATGTCATACATGTGATTGTCTGGATGTGTTCATGGACTGCACACTTGACACATACAAAGCCTTTGATGTACCACATGCATAACACTGGCTTAATCAGTGCTACACACCCAAATGGAAGCTGGACCCATGTCTGTTGAATGCTCACACTACAGGGTGTAGCAGTGTTGACTGGGACACATACCCTTGTAGTGTTCGCCTGTGACAGCCATGATATCATACCGCAGTCCATGTGTTATGTATGTCAACACACATGTCCAACAGTAGCAATGCATACAAACATGGCAACAGGAGACACATGTGACATCTGTACTGTGCATGCAGCAACCATGCATGAGCAGTGGCCGATGTCCGTAACATAGTTGCACCAACCTACGACATGCATACCCATCATAGGCACCAGTATACGGTGACATACAAACAGCACATATGGTGGTATGCGTGCACATAATGTGTTTTACGACCTGTCTAGATGCATGTGTGCAGGTGTTGGCTCACAGTTGTGTCACACATCATCCTACCCTGCCATGTGCATACAGTATGCTATGTCGCTGTTACATGATGGTGCTGACATAATGCATACACAGCAGTCAGGTGTTAACAACTATATGTCACATGGCACCTGTAACACCTACAACCTCCCATGTGCATATAACAGCACATCTGCCAGATACATTGTTGGTACACATAATGCATCACATACCGCTGCATGCCTATCACACGTATCATATGGCAGGTGTATCATTCACAGCACTGCCATGTGTGTATCAATGTATGTCCATGGATGCCACATATCTGGGGAAATATGTCCCATTTGCTACACATCCCTGTACACCATAGTAGAGATCTGTACATACCTCAGTGTGGGGAGCATGAATTTGTCTGGTGCAGTGCATCCAACACATTGGCTCTTTGTCTACACATGTGTGGTCACCACAGTGTGTGTGTGTCTGTATGTATGCATGTCTGCTGCTCTGTGTGAGTGTGTATGCTAATATACTGTGGGGAATGAACACTAACCACACATGGTGACTAACCCGTAATGGCGCTGCATTGCACAACCCTGTTGATGCCATAGGTGCCAGCCATACCCGCTACCTGTGCATGTCCCCTCCCTGTGACATGGCGTGTGGGTGCATAGTATTGTGAGGGTGATGACCACACAGGCAGGGGTCCCCATCTGCACACTATAGGGTGTGCATCATAGTGGTGTACACCCCGTGATTGCGGCCATGTTCCCGTACTGTTACAGGGTCCTACTGTTACACAGCATGGCCCACAGCTGACAAGTGACACCTCAAATCATTGGCCATGCCACTGTGTACAACACCTGCACCATGTCACCATACCTGTAGTGTGTCCTGCTATGTATGTCACGTCTCCGTTCAGTGTAGCCTTTGGCACCAACCACATGCGCCAGGTGCAGTATATGTGCGGACATGTGTGTCATGTAGGTGTCCAATAGTCAGGTCGAGGGTACATGTAGCATGCTGATATTGCCAGATGTGCCTGTGAGGGATCCACAGCTACACGTGGGGGACTGCAAACAGTGCTACCTGTAGCCACATGCGAGTACACCATATTATGGAATCAGGGTATCACAACCAACATGGTGCTACAGATGTAACCGTGACACATACCGTGAACACATCACAATGCATGCTGCACCTGCACTACATGGTATGACTGCTGCATGTCGACAGTACTCAACCCATGTCACATACGCATCTCCCAGTATTCATACACAACCACTGCAACATACACATCCCACGCTATGCATACACATGTATCACATACACCTCTCACTATCCTGTCCACCCTGTGCATCAGAATATATTTGCATAAACCTGCACCAATGGTGTGGATGACAGGGATGCGGCAGAGGCTTCATCATATGCACAGGGTGATATGTTTGCCAGGGGCATAGGCTGCACCAATGGATAACATCATGTGTGTGTGTAAGGGCCGGTGAGTTGACTGGACATGTCTGTGCAGAATGCATGTGGATGTGGTGGAGCCCTACAGTTGTGTCTGCTGTGTGTGGTTATGTGTGTACACAGTTCTGCCATATGTGATGCCTACATGAGGTATAAGTGACAGCCCCAGACTGTACAGTGCAGGTTGTACAGCTCACTGTGTCCATCCATGGCCACGTGACCTGTGCCTGCCTGGGGTTGCACGGGCACTACCAGGTGGAGGTACAGAGTGGCTACTGTCCAATGACACATGTCCACTGGAACCGTGTCCATGCTGGGACCGGCCAGGGCCACATCCATGTGGCTTGATGTGTCCTGGTGTCAACAGTGCAGCACCAGCCGCACTGCTACTGCTACCGGCACTATGGGAGTGGGCATGAGAGGTGGCACGCTCACGTCAACCTACACTAGGTGGTGTTGCTGGCCTACATCCACGTGGCCTACGCCTCACCCCTACCAGGTGTTCCAGCCCAGACAGCTCACGCTTGCGGATTGCCATGCCTCGGTCAAGGATTCCAACCATTTCACCTAATCACCTATCCAGTACATTAGCAATCTACTGTTGAGCATTTGCCAATGCCTGGATGTTGTCATTTAGGGTACAGATTGCAGCCCTCTGCATCCTCTGCCTTTCTTGGTTCTGCCGTTCGGTACGTGCCTGTGCCACCATTACAGTCTGGAACATGCGTCTGGTGATATCAGCTGCTGCGCTCTGTCCTGCAGGTGCATGTCTGCCAGAGGTCCTGCTATGAGCAGCATCAGCCACATGCCTGTGTGGCACATCTGCAGTTATTACACTGGCACCATGGTGTGTAGTCACACCTTCTGTAGCCACCACACATTTCTGTTCAATGCCAACAGACACTGACTGTTCTTTCTCTATGGACAACGGTGATGTGGTATGTGTTGTCAGCAGAACTGTGTGCGGGGAAGAGGGGGACATAGGTGGGATGGTAACCACTGGCACAGATTAAGCATCTGACAACCCTGCCTGTACCTCATGCATATGTTCATCACCGCTAGTATCTGTGGGAACACTAACATCAGATGGACCGCAGGAGGGTAATGCACCTACACCACCTGTGAATGCAAAGAAATACCGTAAGGTACATTAGACAGAAACACACACACACAGACACACACACACACACACACACACACACACACACACACACACACACACACACACACACACACACACACACACACACACACACACACACACACACACACACACACACACACACACACAGACACACACACACAGACACACATACACAGACACACAAAGACACACACACACACACACACACTCACCGTCACACCATGCATGTGATATTTCAGATGGCATGCAGCATGCCTGCACTACAGCAGAGGGCATGCAGCTCAGACATTAATAGTGTTAGTACGCATACCACCCTGGGGTGCACACTACATTAAGCAGGTGTCATATCAGTAGCCATGCAGTGCACACAAACATGGTAGTTTGCATGCATCACCGTGATGCACCATGTGGGCCAGAACAGGTTAACAGTACACATGGCTGACGTGACCTTGACATGTAATCCGCTGACATGTGTATTAACATGCATACATGTTTGACACAATGGTGTCCTGACACATGTACAGCATCATGATGGGCTTCACATTGCAGTGTTGTGTTTACGGCCTACAGATAGAATGCATGTTTAGCAAATGTGCATGTGCATGGGAGGGTAGTGTGAGCCATCTACATTGCTATACAGTGTGGAGTACAGGCACTGTGCCATTGCATGGCAACATGATGCATGTATGTTGCTGTAGAATGCATAACATGTACGCATTGCATAGCCATAACTGCAACACAGTCATGCTGTTCCACAGATCGTATATGGTAGACATCAGTGACACCTCCGGTAGCTGCGCACAGGCATGTCGGTTGTCCTGTGTAACACATCAAATGTATTATTGGTCCACTACGGCTATGATTGGACTATGTGTGGACAATGTACAACGGGGTCTATCCACATCCCTAGTACTGTGTGGCAACATGTCTCTGGCCATCACCCATGGCCATGTGTGCACATGTGTTGGACAATTGTGTGTGATGGGCATCTTTTCCACATGTCTGTGTTGTCCCATATGACATACACCCATAGATGTCAGAGTTGTCACAATCCACAGGGCTATGCAGACTATAGGTTGGATGTTTGGTATGTTGGGTTTAGGTCATGTGATAGTGTGACATTATTGCAGACAGAACACTACATGCCTGGGACATGTCAGGTGGCATATCACAATGTGTGCACACAATGCAGGGGCATATGTCACAATGGTGACACCTGTGGGCTGCCCATATCACAGCTCACTGTGTGGTACTGTGTGCGTACCGCACATGTTGTTCCAATGCATACTACATATGCCACCATTGTAGAACACCTCCACCGTCGTATGCACAGCTGACCACACATATCACAATGACAGGTACTGTGGTTTCATGTCGGTGTACCCTTACGGTTGTATATATTGCACATGGGTGGCGTGTGTGTATTTATGGTGGTGCAACCTGCATATCGTGACTGGAACAAACATCAGGTGTGCAAGTTATACTGGCCACATGGCAAATAGATCTACACTGTAACATGCCTGATACTGACAACAGTCTCACCTGCGATGGACCCATGTCTGTGCGACACGCCAGAGGTACCTGTATAGGGGTGACACAACAGTAGGAACATTATCCATGACTGTATGACAGCCACAGGTTGCACTGTGCATGTGAACACATTCACCTGTGTGATAGCATATGGTATGCACATGTGTGCATACAGAACGTAGCATACTGTAGTATGCAGCTTGTGTGCCCATATACCTGGCATGTGTTGTTACTTTACATGATGTACAGTGACACCTGCAACTACATGGGATATAATACTCATATATGCAGTACTGACTTACCAGGCAACTCCAGGCTCATTGGTTGGGAGACACCCACCTCCACGATGGCAGTTAGTGTTTCTGCATGCTGTTCCCTGGGTGTCCCCAGACTGGCCAGTAGCTCATCTTTGTGTATGAGTGGGGGCTGGGTTGGTGGCCCACCATCTGTTCCATCTTGTTCTCTGGCGATTGCAGTGGCACACTGTTTTGCATGCCATATCAGGTCCATGCAGTGTCTGCATACTTGCTGGTAGGTGCAGTTGTTGCCACCCACATCGTTCACTCTCCTGACTAGATCCTGCCACAGGTCATCCCGCTGCTGGGCATGCTGTGGCACATGGCTGAAAAGCACGTCATAGTTGTCGTGGAGCACTGGAATGATGACATCATCCTCCTGGCAGCTGTAGGCTGGGATGCGTGTGCGTGGCATAATCTGTAAGACATAATGATGGTGACAGGTCACAGTCTCACAGATGTACTGGCATACTGCTGCACATACATTGCTATGACATCTACTACATTTGCACAGTAATCTTTGCAAAGCATCATGACACTGACACAGCTGGCATGTTTGTGTCACACCTGTCACACCCAATATGCAGTGGATATCATATCATATCTGTGTGTCAACTCATTACAGTATACATACTCCATGTAGATGGTGTCTTGCTGTGGCCATGTGTACATGCCTGCACCTGTGTTCTTACCTATCTGTACTTGCCTCGATGTGTCCACGGTACTGCTGTTCACCTGGATGCTGTGTATATGTCACATAGCAACACAGGCACAGCCGCTCTGGACTTGAGCAGTGACAATGCACACATACACATGGACACTTGTACATGCATGTGTTTTGCCATATACATCTACTCAGCACTGTACGGGTGTTGAACACCCTGACATGGCTCGCCTGTATTGCAAATGTGATAGACATGGGACAATGGCTATTCAGATGACATTTGCAGGGTTGGTCATCAACCATAGCATGTGCGGGCACAGTTTCTACGCTGTCACACAGCAATTGTGACACCGCAAGGTGCATTATTGCCACATTACTGATCCAGTCAGTTGATAGTGCATGTACCATGCGGCCATCACACCATGTATGACTGGGATGACATGTGCAGCCTTGATGGACAGGGTTCCATGGTATGGCAGGGGTATATCACATATATGGCACAGGGATCTGTCCAGCCTGTGGCAAACCAGTATTAGGACGGTGGCTGTCCATGACATATGTCATTTATATCAGGATATGGACATGTGGCATGTCCATCATCATGGTGTAGACAAAGTCCTTCTGCAAGGTAGGCAGCATGCTGCATGGTGGGGGTGTGGATTGTGCAGGCTGGTATCGCACATCCATGCATAGCCATTACCCCTTACAGGTGGTATGTGCTCCAATATTGGTCACCACAGTGCTGTATTCCCGCCTGGAGATCTCCCGTGCACATGGATGGCCTCTGACCTGACATGGGTACCTCATATGACTACCTCCAGTGCCTGGAGACATCAGCATGTCGGCGGGTGCACTGCACAGCACCATCCCTTCCACAGTGACCATGATGTTGACCACAGCCTAAGTATTCATTTATGGGTACAGGGATGTTCACCTAGCGGTGACACTGCTGGTATCATCCATTGGACCATACACATATGACATACAACTCACCCACACAGCCCATTCTGTATGTTGTTCACAACACTGACACAGCTATACTGCTAGGTCAGGTCCATTCCCAGCCGTACATACACAGATGCATGACATTTGTCTGTGTGGTATGGGCTACAATGACGGTGGGGTGCAACACAAATCCTGTTCGACTGTAGCTGGCGCTGATGTTCTGTGCACATGTGAACACATTCACCCTGTTCTACTGTAGCCGGCAATGATGTGCTGTGCACATGTCACTCTTGCACCATTTGTTGTTGTGCATCTGTCAACAGGCCACTGGTGGAACACACAAAGGTATTCGTAATCAAATATCCATACTGTCCTGTACAGCTGTACTGCTAACATCTACAGTGCTAATGTGTCATGGACATGCACACCATACCCATCAAGGTGATAGTGCAGTGCCACCCTGAATGACTCATCAGCTCTTGTGGGTTGCTATTATCCAACACCCTATCTGTATTGTATGGTCAAGCTGTGCACTTGTGCAGGACATGTGAGCATGTCATGCGCTACTGATTACCATTGCGCACATTGCACAACATGTCCCACAGGTTCACTGGCAGTCCTACACTTCCCAGCTTGCTGAAGGTACGACAGGTGTTGTACACACGTAACACACATATCCTGTGGGACATGGTCTTATGTACAGGCATGTCCAACTGTCATGTACCGGTGCTACTCCTATATGACGGACATGTCATACATGTGGCAATAGAGCAACTGTATCATGTACACATTTAATGCTCACCTCCCAACATACAGCACTACAGCCTGTGGGGGATGCGCTTCTGCAGCCGTGCTGGGCCCATAGCTGTCAGTTGTACATCATTACATGCAACGTACCTCATTTGGTGTTGTAACAGGTGCATGTTCATCAAGGTTCCACATTGGAAGGGTCTGTCACACATTCATTGTTGTAAATGGTTTACATGCCAGCAATGGCTTAATAGATGACAATCATAGTAATTCATTGGGATATCATATTTATACGTTAGACCAGCGTATTTCAGCCATCATATGCCCTTCCTAGTTGACGCTGTTAGTCAGCCAGTTGTAGGTGTTCCACGTTTTGCACATTAGTCACACGGTATGAGGGCTACTGTTACTCATTTTGGGGACAGGGGGCTGACAGCTGTGGCTGGGGGTAATGCTGTCGACAACCATGACTGCACCTGACAGTCATTTGTGGATATGTAACATTCGCATCACACTCCTCCCATCACATAGTCCCACATCATCTACAATACTGGCCACTCCTGCAAGAACATATGCAATATGTCTCTATACCTACTGTAGGCACCAGTGGTGGCCCCCATCATGGCAGACAACATCACCAGCGTATAGGCCGCAGACTCATGGGTTACAACATTCATAACATGCCAGTCACGGATGACTCTGTTGGGAGTCACACTGCAGTTCCACACATCAGGCTACACAAGGCATTAGTCGCTTAGATGTTGCGGTCGGTTGACCACCTCTGCAACTCGACCTACGCACCCATGACACACACATCACTAGGTACGATATATCTATCATGCACCATGTTATTGTGACTGCCCTGTGATGCCACTACACAGACCACGTGTGCAGGGACATGCAATGGGTCACCAGTGTTATAGCCCTGAGGGTGTGTGCCTACCCATGGTGGGCATTCTGCATTGATCTGGACACAGGAACACTGTACATTGACCTACTGTTTCACTGCAACAGTTGCCTATGCTCCTATTGTCATTTGACAGGCATGTGGTATCTGACCACTATGACTGTCTGGGTCAAACACATTGCTGTGGCACACATGACTTGCACCTGTCAGCCCAGGGATTACAGCTCACATGTACATCTTCAGATGCTATACTGCCTGTCTTGCAGTTTCACATAACTGTCACCGTCAGGGTGGTAACTGGCAAGCATGACATGTGGTCATGTGGAACAATGCTTGCATCTTCCACTGTGATGCATGCAGGCAAGGCACACCTACTATTGCACCACTCCAACATCTCTGCAGTGACTGGGAACTGCCTCTAGGCTCTGCAGAGCACACCTGCAATGACAGGTTGTAGACGGACCATACCTTTCAGGCACATACCTGGACCAGAACACCCACAGACAAGGGGTTCACACATCACGCAATGTTTTGCACACATCCTGGATAGTTGCTTAGCACAATGCATCAGAGGTGCTCCATGTGCAGGTAACTGTGTTTGGGACCACTATACACATTGTAACAAGCAACAGAGTCGACATCATACACCATGGGTTACATACCTTCTGTGTTGGTATAGTGGAGAGTGGGCCTCAGACAGCTACTACTGATGTGTGACTGACACTAACCCACACTTCCCTGGGATAGACACCCATGTACCAACACATGCTTGAGTCATACCCTCCGCTCAGCTGGATCAACCAATACACAACACCTCCGATACCTACACTACCCTTGGCATGAACACTACCTCCATGTGACTGGTGTGACACACCTGGGGTTATCCCCTCTTTGGTGGATTCCAAACATATGCTACATGACCTTGCTAGCCACATCCTGGAACCACACACATCACAGCATACACAGTACATGTGTACTACAACAACTACTACAGACGTTTGCTGACAGCAGTTGTTAACATCATGACACCCGTGCAGATGGACACTAAAGATACATATGCTGACACATACCCCAGTGCACTTCAGTAGCATGTACACAATTGCAGGGATCATGCTATTCCACACAGAGCCATGGTGGTACTGACCAGATAACAGATGCCATTGTGGTGGACATGTTCCATGAACATATGATATACAACCACAGGTGCAGGCTGTTGCACAGTGGTGTACATTCACATGTGTGGGGTGCCTCACTGGTCAGCCATGGTGGGTCCACGAGGTCCCTCATCACATACTCCAAGGCTAGCTACTTAAACATGACTGCCACACATTGCGGTGTGGGGCCTCAGGGATTGTGGTGGTATGTCAGTATTCTTCGGCAACATCCACATCTGCTGTCACATACAACAGTCAACCGAACATTGCAGACCAAGGTAATGTTGGCAATGTGCCAGGGGATGGATTACTTTACGACAGTACACCCTCTCACTCACTACAGGGCCACAAGCCGTACATGAACATTGTGGTGTCCCTGTGGTCCCATACACAGTACTGACCTACACCCTGTATGTCGTGGGACACTGGTCCAATGTCACCTTCCAACATCCCTGGCTGTAATGTCCCACCAACCTGTGGAGTACATGTCTCCCCACCAGGCCACAATATTCACTGATAGCCTTTTGTCGGACATTGTAGCCCTTGAATTCCACACAGCAGTATTTATCACACTACACACAGGTGGCACCGCATTGCACGAGTGGGACTATAATCATACACTCCTGACTGGACAATTCTGCATGGCTATGGGGCACATCATCAAGGACGTAATTCACACAGACATTGATGGCCTCCCATCCTTTCCTTGCACCCAGGTTGGGCTTGTGAAAGGCCCCTACACATGGTGGACACCTTCCATACAGTTGCCAGGGCAGTTGCTGATGGTACGGAGGTCCACACATCATACATTGTCCTCACATTTCCTTTCAGCACCATTCCCCATTCTGGCATTGACAACATACACATCCACCTGCACATCGTACCCTGTGTCTCAGGATGTTATGCTAAGTGGCTCATGGACAGGACATACAGTGGGGCCAGCATACCATAGTACCTACTACATGCCAGGTTCATGTTGCATAACACGGCCCTCAGTCATAGGGCCACTCATGTTCAGTATATACTTCCATGCAGAACATGCTGGCACAGAGTACGATCCCTGCCTAGCTTTCAAACACCTACATTCCATGCGCCATGATTGCTCCACCAGCTGATACTGACACCAACCATATGGGTGTCACTGTGACAGATACATCATATGAGTATCATGGCATCAAGCTGCATGACACAAGGTGCATGCACATCACCTTTGCATTACACCATTCACCCACTAACTATCACATGGATAGTGGTCCCCTACATACATATCACATTGTACATGGTTGCAGTACACACATATGTCGCACACACTCCTGTGGTTACCGTATTCCACTGTGGCATGGATATCCTTCTTCGAGGCCACACCTATCTGTACTGGGTGTGTAGCTGGTACATAGGCAGCCATTGTGCCTCTGAACTAAAGACATCTACACACAGTCAAGGGTACAACAACCCATTTTGGGTGGACCTAAAACAACAGCTACGGCTTTACATGCCACAACATTGACATGCCATGAAGTTTACTGAGCTCAGACAGTTTACATATGCGGCTGAACTACGGACAACACATCTGTATACATTTGCATACCACATACTCAGGGATGACTTCTGCTGCTCCGACAGGGCCCATGTCCACCACATTATTGATGCATATACTCCTCATACATGACATATGCAGTGGCCACTGTGAGCTACATGCTCCTGGATATGTGCACACACACCACACTGCGTGGGATGTGCTTCTGTGTTACATCCCCGAACCTAACACACACCATGCTGTGAAACATAGGTCCTATGTACATCCCGCAGGGCACTCAGTAGCACTGTTCATGTGATACCTCCCTTGGTGTTTGGGTGACACATGTAGGCCTGGGATCACCGCAGCGGCTGTTCTGTGTAGAAGTGCAGGTGACACCTGGCTCTGCTGTTCACAGGACACTACCCTAGAGGGGTGACACTACTGTGTACACTGTACCTGTGCTTACACATGGACTTGCCAGACTGCATAGTACCCCACTATGCACCTGTGGAGCTACTACATGTCCTTTGTGCATGGTTACTTGGTGTCCCTTCCATTTAGTGTAGCTATCATGGTACTACTATGTCCCATACCTGCAGGCCATATGTATCCTGTTATTGTACATACCAATAGGCGATACCTGTGGTATGCATGATATGCCTGTGGTACTGTGTAGAATTTCTGTTATATCTACCTAGAATACTATACATTACACATATTTCACATAGTATCCCCTAATGCAGAGCATACTTGCACGGCAGGCCAACCTTACATATATCATCGATGGTATATGCCCATACACATGCATGCTGTGACAGTATACATACATATACTATCCTCTGCTATGGCACATCCTTGTTGGACATCCACTACCAGCAACAGCATGTGGTATGGCATTGCTCTGTTTAGTGCCATCCTGTAGCATCCCTTGTGGTGTCTGTGCTGTGTACATAATGTCCCACTGATGTACACATGGTTTCTACAAGCGTTAGTATGCTCAGCAAGACATCACTACTTAACTACCTTTCACCACTTTATGCATTTTGGACAAGTTTAATTAATGGAAACCAGCATTCACATACAGTACAATTTATTAATACAGATCATGCGTTACACAACCTTACATATTGTGTGTTCTACATACCTTGTTGGCGTTTAGCTTCGTTTCGTGTCATTTCAATTTGTTTAGATTAGATTCGATAGTATCTCTATATTTAGACGGTTTGTCGGTATGAGCATACGGTTTGAATGTCTGGAAAATCATCCTTATATACGTCGATACCTGGAACATGTGAATTCATCCCACCAATTGCTGTTCCTCAGTGACTAATTATGTGCATATCACCTGTGCATCTACTCCATTCAGAAATTACGCATCGACACTGGGGTATAATTGGATTCTCCACCTGGGCGTTGCCTATTTGCCCTACCTTCGTGGAGACAGTCTGTAATGTGTTATGTTACGTGTAACTGCAACTGCTATGCATGGAGACAAGTATATTTGGGATTCATGTCCCCCGTGGATTGTGTGTGACAGGTGGAGTATTTGGTTCAACATGTGGGTGTACCACTCATACCGACGACTGATAACGGAGTATTGCATTCAAAACCTGTAACATGGCTGTTTTTCCGTTATACAACGCATGCAATTATGCATGCCACCTTTAATTATGTCTCTCACATGGTATGTTGGGGTTCTGCAGATGTCATTGACTGACTGTATGTTTGTGCTGCTATTACGGTATGTATTCCTTTATTATCTAGTGTGGGGGATATCGGTGGTTGTATGTAACAGATACGGTTTGTGGGCCTTGCATCTCTACATAATCCGTATAGTTGTGTGTGTGCTCCGTCCCTACTTGGAGAGTTAACAGTTAATAGTCTTATGCTATGGGATTGTAGGTTGGGCTGTTGTTAATTGGTTTCTATATCGTCTGTAGGTGAGCTTGATACATGTATACCTCCGTAACTTATGCAGTATATCAGGGGATATGTGTACGTGACAGCTATCCCTTGTCTTTCTGTCCCAGATATTTGCAGTCATTGTGGTCGTGTTGTTAAAATAGCCCGTTTGCCACTGGTTGCCACATTTTCATATGGTAATTGTTTGACACTTGTGGGACACACAGCAGTGATTCCAGGCCAACACGTAGCCACGGTCAGTACACAGGTAGGACATACTTTTGTCCGCGATACATACCTATTGTTGTGTGAATTTGCCAGCGTATCATATTGCATGTAACATATCAGTGTCGTACATACAGGCATGACTATTACATACGTCTGTTACATTTCTTATGGGACATATTTCTGTACTACCATCTCGGACATTTTCACTTTGTGTTGTTCTATGTCAGGACACACCTACCCAGGGTGGGGCTGTCCCTACTACTGTGGGACTGGTAGTAAGCATATGCCTGAGGCTAGCTTACCATATGCCTACACCTAATGTTCCGATCTGCCTCTGACTTGGCACCAACATACACATGTTGCAGACACACACACATTACACTCACACAGCAATGCACAGAACACCCTCAACGCACATGTACACATACTACGGCACTCACGGGGACAACTGCACACAGTACCTATGTGGACCGTGACACCGGCAGCAGTGACTAACTCTCCCTTCATATCACCATACTATTACACGCACATGTAGTGTTCCAGTACTGTGTTCTGTCAGTCTTTCAGACTCATGGTTATGCATATCGGTATGTTACACATTCCATGGTTGGCGGTATCCTATTATTTTGTACCTCATAGATGTTATGATTGTCGTTGCACTATCTATTATATTTACAGATATCGCTGTATACATCTAAGTCACCTTATATCCCTGTAATTCCCTTTCTATCTGTATTATATATATGCATATGTGTACATATATATCTATATATATATTTATATATATATATATATATATATATATATATATATATATATATATATACGTGTTGCGGCGAACATGGCAGGCACACAGCAACGCCATATGCTGTGGGACTCATGTACTGTTCAGGTGTTGGCGTTCCATGTTCCACTGGCTGTTGTGTTTACAGTGTTTGGGGGATGCCTATGTCGGAGTCACACATAGGGCCACCTATACATTACAATTTACAGGTGGTCATGTTTGTGTGCCGTCCATTTTACTGTGTGTGCAGGTGGGGAGGTGTCAGTCCGTGGGGCCTACACTGTCAGAGTATGTGCTATACGTTCCCTCTTTGCCAAGGCGTAGACATATTGGGTACACCTCCATCTGCCTACTGGGGCTGGCACAGTGTGTTCATGGTCTGAATCCCTCTGTGCCTGAACTGGCCTTGGTAATTGCGGTGGGCTGTGTGGCCCTTCACCATTATGTACCGGCAGCAGCTGCTTCCGCAGGATCATATTATGTAGCATGGCACATACTATGAATATGTGGGCACATGTGCCTGGAGAGTACTGCAAGGCTCCAACAGATGTATCCAAGCACCGGAACCGTGATTTCAGCATCCCGAACACACGCTCTATGATTATTCTGGTTTGTGCGTGTGTCTCATTATGGCGTTCTTGCATGTGTGTGTGTGCATTTCTGATGGGAGTCATCATCCACGGCTCCAGTGCATAGCCAGCATCCCCCACGAGATGGCCATGTGGGATGTCCCCCCTGACAAATACCTGATACAGCTGTGAGGCATGCCAGATATGGGAGTCATGGTAGCTTCCAGGGCTGCCAGCACACACATCCATGATAATGCCCTGGGCATTGCACACGACCTGACAGTTGATGGAGTGGAATCCCTTGCGGTTTATGTAGCGTCTACCCTGCTCACCGGGTTGTGACTTGATTTGTATGTGCGTGTAGTCTATCGCACCCAGTACCTCCGGGTATTGTGCCACACGGTGGAAGTGGCGCATATTGCTAGCCAACTCCTCCTGAGATCTGGGGAAGTATATCTGCTCATTGGCATGTGGTAACATGGCATCCAGGAACTGGTGTAGTACCCTGGATGCGGATGCCTGTGAGATGCCCATTATATCTCCAGTTGGCCTTTGAAAGGTACCTGTGGCCAGTATTCGCAAGCTTACACATACCTTTGTGTCCACTGGGATGGGTTCCCCTCTGTTGTTTCTTGTTCTCAGGTGTGGCCGGCACAGCTCCACTATTTGCTGTAAGATGTCCCTGTCCACCCTGTAATGCTCTACTATCTCCAGGTCATGTAGCCCCTGGTAGGTTACCCTTGGTCTGAACACTCTCCTTCTCCTCCGAGGCCTGCGGTGGTTGTCGGCATCCTCCTCCACAACACCGTTGGTCTCTAACACATGCTGATGGATCACGGCTATGGCAACTCCCAACATGTACATTTTAAAAGTTCCCCGTGTGTTTACACGTATGGTGCGGTGTTTGGGAATACACGGTTGTGTGTTGTGTGCATTCACACTTTATACTATTGTGCTGTGCACACCGATGATGTCATAGGGTGTGTTTGTACGGTCGTAGCTACAGGTTATCCTCTGTGTTTTACTGCTGGAACTACAATTGTGGTGCCTTTGGTGTTGAATTACTTTTGCCTGCCATGGATTATCTTTTGACCTTCCCTTACAATTTCTGCACGTTGCACCTAACATTTTCTGGCGTGCATCCTGCAGAGTACTGTAATTTGTACTTTCATGGACATGGCATATCATGCGTTTTGTGTGCTACTGCCGGTCTGCTGCCAGTTTGCTTTGCTCTGCTGTGTCAGGTCTCCTATCTTTGCAATCCGCTACCTCCCCTACTTTCTTTGCATTCATATGCCTCCCCTATCCTGCTTTGCAGGTTTCTGCATGCAGAGTTGTCAGCTGCCGTCAATTGGCCTTCGTGGGTTGATTGGTGTTGATTGCTCATTAGTACTCCAATTACCATTCTTCTGCATTTCCTTATATTCTTCCCCTCACCTTCCTGTTTCTACTACTGTTTGCAGGGCGTGCGTCAGATTACTGGTTTTCAGGAACATTGTCATCCTTGTCCACTTGCGCTTTTGCGCGTTATTTGTGCTCTCAGCTAAATGATTCCTCCCCACCCCTGTCCTGCAGCTTTGCTTAGCAACGGACAGGCCAGGTTTGCTATGCTCCAATGTGCTTACTGCTACGGTGGCACACCCCTCTGCTGATGTCATGTATCTCCTCTGAGCCACTCCTCGGTGTTATACCACTGCGCCGTATGGTACAACCTTACTCCGGCGGGACATTTGCGATTCAGTATTACCTGCCTCATTTGCATGGCATTGACTACTAAGTCATAGTTAACACGCCAAAGACTGCCGCGAGCCCTTAGCAACCCTTGCACCTTGGTTGTGGTGTTCCATGCATACCATGGTGTATTATGCTGTAAACATGATTTCTATTACGATGCTATTTTATAACATTTTTATATTATTTCTTTATGTTACACCTTCCGCACACATGTCCTGCGGTTCTGCTGTGAGTTACTGTGGACATGACATTAATTGTTGTTATTTACATGTTGTGCATCTTTTCTTATGCCATTGTCTGTGTATTTCGCCATTGGCCTATGTTGACATTGTGATACCTGGGTGTGGCCCTCTTCCATTGCTCCGATGTTCTGTTTGGGTAAATGTAAACCATTTTTTTTTGGTTTACATTTCCGTGGGCTTATGCTACGCCTGCACCACTTCATGAATCGCTATATGCCTTCATTTGCATGGTGCCACACTGCACGAGGGGTGATTAGCATACCTACGCTGGGGGCTGCACAGATCTGGTGTATGCCGGTAGTGCACGTGGAATTGGATCGTACCTGAATCGCTCGGCGGACATATTTGGCATTATAACGCCTACGCTATGCATGCGCCTGGTGCAAGCTTCATGAATCCCGGGGATGGTCTATTTCACGGATCCAAAATATGAGGTGGGATTCTAACCTTTCAAGGGAAATGTGCTAGGTTTAAAATGGGCTGCAAAGATAGCTATAGTGCTTCCAGTCATCAACATTGACTGGTTATCCATGTGTATTTGCAAAGTGAACCTGGAAGTCAAGCTAAACTGCACCCTACCCAATACTTTGCCCATGTAAATGCATAATTCTAGTTTAATGTGCTTTTAGTTGATTTTGGAAAGTTGGTGAGATAGTCTTGTTTTTAAATTTCTCAACTTCTTTATATGTGCTGCACCATGTGACAAAGATGACAGTTTACTGTGTGTGTTACTGATAAGAAAACTACAAATAATAGTTATCAAGAGGGTGGCACATTTTACACCATTTAGCTTACTTTCTTTTGAATTTCCAGCATAATGTTGAGGTTTCTCATTTTGTTCTCCTTTTCAAGAGTTTACACTTATGTCTGTGAGGCATAATCAGTTACAGTGATCTGCTGCTAACCAATATATTGGTGGTGTGAGCTCACCCCGGTTCAAAACTTTTTGTGTGGGTCTGGCATTTAGTGTAGATGCCTTAGGCTATGACTTGTTTCCAAGATGCCTTTCATAGTTACTTAAGCAGTTTGCACTTTGAGGTGCTCCACAAACAAAGTCAGGCTCCTCAATGGTCTCCTTGACTACAGGCCTAGTAGTTGCTTATATACTTAAAATTAAGTTAATAAAGCAGCAGTTGATTTTTAAACTCTTCCAGATGTGTATGTAATAAACTTGGAGCATAAAGAACAACACAATAACTTTTTTAATTCTTCCAGTGACTTCACTATGCACAAATCAACTAATATGCTCTCACACAGCAGGACAGGATTTTCTCATTTTCACAAAGAGTTTGGGTGAGGTATCTTTGAGTGGAAGAGAAGTAGTTTATCTGCATAAACTCACTCATGAGAAGATTCAAAGATACACTGTACAGTATGTCTGGCACCATTTTGACCTACAGCACTAGAGGGAGGGGCTGACCTTCATATCTGTGCAATCCACACTGCTCAAGAACAGAAATACAAAATCAAACAGGTCCTGATAGTGGGTTCATATGGAGCTACTAGTTATGCACTCAAACAAACTGTTAAGGAAACTAACTTAAATTCCCAATTGCCCCAAAGTGCTGTGAGGTTAAGTGACTTACTCAGGATCACACAGTAGGCAAATGAAGACTAACAGGGAATTAAAGCCACTACCCCAGAAAGCAGCTTGACACAAGTTCAAAGCCTTAATCCACTGCATCAACTACCAGATTAAATCATTCATAATCTAATATACATATGAGTAAAATGCTGAGGTGAAACACCCAAAAAGCAAAATGTTAGCATCAAAAACCGTAACTTTCAATGTGAGACAAGTTATTATGGTTAACAGGGCCACTTAAATAATTTCTTCTTCTGACATTTCAAACAAGTTTACTTCTGCATCTTGCTATTTAGCACATTTTTTCCCCTGTACTGTATAAAGTAAAGCATGAGTGAAGGAAAGGAAAGAGGTAAAGTAGCTAATATTTCTAACCTGAATGAACGGAAGTGTAAATATACTTCTTGACAAGCACTTACAACTCTCAACTATAAGATATATTGTCAAAACGACAGAGAATAGACATTTTAACTTTTAGCATCTGTCAGCCTTCAGTTGTCTGAATGCTGTAAAGTGCTAAGACTCTCTTACTCAAATGCTGCGCCATACACACCTTAATTGGTTGTAATGTTAATAAAATGGCAGGTGAGAATGTAATATCTACCTGCAGAATGTCTGATGTCAGAGTTGTGCTAAATCCTTTTATTTTACAAAATGACAAAGGAGAAATGCTAAAAAAGAAACATGAAGAGTTTGCTGATAGACTTTCACTTTGAAACTTTTTTTCTCAGTAACAGATAGAATTTTAAATCCATGTTGTTTGCGCAGAATGGTTTTTATCCTTGTATTTTCCCTAGAAGTGCTTCATAACAGAGATACTAATGTCACATAGTGTGCTCTCAGTCATACTAGCAAAGTCGAAAGCAGGACAATGATGACAAAAACAAGAACACAAGATGGACTAATAAAGCAGCACTTAAAAATGAGAATATTCAAAGAGATTATAGACAGTAAAAGGAGCTTGCAGGCATGGGCTGCCTTGATATAACATGAGGTAATTATTAACTCCATGGGAAAAATTATTTAACACTGTTTTTACTTATTTTAAATCTAAGAAAAGTGAGGTCACATTTACAGTTATAAACAGCACATTTAGCTTGCAAATCCATTTCAACAGGAAGAGAATATTAAAAGTAAAATTCAGTGGCAAAGCATGGCAATATGAGGGTGCTAATCAGCTGGTGGAACATATTTGATTTTTGGTGGTAATTCCTCAGTCTCATGCTACTTCTGCTCAGATATGAAGAGTTTGAGTCAAGGCTCAAGATACAAATGTTGGTGCTGTGCTAAATCCTTTTATTTTTAAATATGACAAAGGAGAAATGCTAGAAAAGACACATGAAATATTTGCTGATTAGCATACCCCAAATGCCATGCTTTAGCTCAGACTTGCACTTTGACACTTTTTTCTCAGTAACAGATAGAATTTTAAATCCATATTGCCTGCACAGAACAGCATTTATCTTTGTTGTATTTTCCCAAGAAGTGCATCATCATCTCTCGCAAACCTATTAACAAGAGTTACCTTTATATCAGTAGACTGCTTTTGCAGTGCTTTTATGTTCTTTGAGTTTTAGTGATGTATGGTACTAATTATTAGTTTTTGTGGGTCTATATCATGAAATCGACATCTGATAATGTCGACTCACATTTGTTCGACATGGAAATGTAAAACTCCAACTTTCCCGAACAAACAAATCACCGATTTCTTTCTAAGGGAAAGAAATCAGTTGGCCATTTTGTTACACCTGCCCTTTCCCTGACTGCAGTGCAGTCTCAGAGTTAGCATATTTAGTAAGGGGGTGTGGGGGGAACAGCCCCCCACTTAAATATGTGTGTTTTTGTGTGGCGTTGGTTTTTGGCCAACTGATTTCTTTCTGTCGGAAAGCAATCTCTGATTTGGCTCTTTGAGTATGTTGGAGTTTGAAATTTTCATGTCAAACAAATGTGAGTCGACATTTTCAAATGTCGATTTCATGATATAGACCCAGTTTTTGCTTCATGGCTTCTTTTCAAGTGCTGTTTTGGAATTTGGTTTATTCTCTTAGCATATTTTCTAATAATATTTCATTTTCTTAGTTTTTGGCATGTAGAAATAATTGATCTTTTTTACTGTCTGTTGCATGTTTTACCCAGCAAATTTTTTTGATGTTGACATGGGCTGTTTCACAAATGCAAACTAAGAGGGCATCTTCTAACCTTTCAAGGGAAATGTGCTAGGTTTAAAATGTTTGAAACTTGAAATTTGACTGCTGTAGTTTTGTCCTTATGTAATACCATCAGCATTTCTATGTCAAAGTTGTTTTAGTAAATGAATGTACAGCTGTCAACATTTTTGCACAAAATAAGGGACAACACCAAAAGAAGTGACAATTTCTTAAATATTACTCTGATTCCCTTAAGGGAGGTTTGCATCTGCATGCATTCTCTGAACAAAACTGCATGAAACTTGAACATCTGGCATTACTTATTGACTTCAATCTTAGTGACTTACCATAAAATTAAAATTACTGCCATATAATAGATATGTAAAATAATATCAGGGACATTCTGAAAAAACACGGACAGTAGAAAGGTGTATAAAGGATATCTATATATATGCTTACAGAAATACTGGAAAATTATTGCTTTTTAAAGAACAGCGTGGTTTGCTTGCTAAAATATTAATTTCTCACAAGTCAAGCAGTATATGTTTTTTAATTTCTTTTGAATAGTCCAAATGGCCAGAACTAGTGCATATAGAAAATGGGGCAGATGCCCCTGGCACAAACTGTTAGAGAGTAAAATCACCAGATGCCGATGTTGATGGAGTGCCAAACAGGAATTCATTTATGAAGCCAGTAGAACATCGCAGTTTCATAAATGAATGCTGAATACTTGTATCTGCAGTTATGCTAAAGCGCCAAAGCGCTTTATGTTTTGTGATTTAACTGTAGCAGACAGCTAGCTACAGCTTAAGTCTACTGCAGAAAAAAAATTAATTTTGGTTTGGGATATGGGTTTTGCAAATGTATCATCTTTCACAGAGCTGTGCTTAATATTTGTACATACTATTTGTTAATGTCACTAAATGCCATATCTCTCAACCTCTTAGAGCAAGAAATCTTGGCAAAGCCATAAATAATGGTGGGACAAAGACTACAAATAGGGACATTTTTTTCAATATTGCTCTTACAAACTTAGAAGGTTGGTACAACAACAGGTTTTGCATTCACATGCATTTTCTGAAGGGTATGTAGTCCGAAACTCAAATGTCTTTCCATTATTTTTCTGACATCAATCCTCAAGTATTCGCCAATGTTTTAACAGAAAACAACAATTTTATGAGAAATAAACCAAAAGTGTAGGCAAAAGAATGGGCTTTCTGTGAAAATCTGAACAGTTGAGAGGTATGCTAACTGCTGATATCTACACAGTTATTTACTATATTTAAATGCTATTATTTACACTTCTGTTGTAAACATTAACAGTCTTTGCATTGTTGCTCAAACTGAAAAGAGTCTTTTAAGCAGTCAACCTACTTGTTCACAAAACAAAAAATACAATTAAAAATAAAAAAAATAATGAAGGTAGCAAAGAGCTGAGTCCTAATGTAGATTATGACAAAAATAGCAGAAACAGGGGTGAATGGCAGTAAAATAAGACAAAATGAGCAGTGTTGACTGGTAAAAGAGCAGAGATGGGTTAGATCATGTTGTAAGGATGGAGTCTGACCAAGCAAACTGGGGTAGCAGATAGTGAGGGGTATGCTGGAGGACTGGAATATCTATAGATGAGTTTGGAATCTAGAAAGATGATGCTGTGATTTGATGTGAGTATGGACTGTGTGGTATTGGCAGGTAGGAGTCAGCAGAAAAAAGGGTAAGATGAGGAAGAGAAAGACAGAGGAGAAGAGATAAAGATTTGGGGAAAGCAGGATGTAGGCAAAAGTACTATAGGTTGGGAGATGGAGAGGGACGGAGAAAGGGAGAGAGTAGGAGGCTGAATGGATAGCTGATGTGCAGGAGGAAAATGAGGAAATGGGAGGCAGAACTGAGAGTTAATTAACAGAGGTTCATGAAGATGCTACGAAACAGGTCAGTGGGCAGGATGTGTGGTGCAGGTAAAGGCTGGAAGGAAGGAGAAGAAGAGGAGGCAAGCACAGATGCAGTTAGGCAGGATAGAATTCTAGAGAGAAAGAAGAAGGAAGGGGCAGAAGGGAGTTATCAGAATATATAGCCAGAAGTGGGGCAAAAAGGTTATTTGGGGGAATAGGTAAGTCAGAGGTAAACCAGTATAGCGTGACAGAATTGGTTGGTGATAGAATCAGGGGTGGGGGTGGGGGGTTCATGTGGTAGCCTCCATTATTAGGGTTACTAGTTGAGGATGTTAGAGAGAGGAAAAGGTGAAAATGGTTCTAAGCCCAGCCCTCAAGAAAACAGTCCAAGTAATGACTGAAGGTGTCAGCCACATGTAGTGATTCATGTGAAATCAAGATCCAAGAATGGATACTGCAACAACAGAGACAATGAAGGAGGTAATAAGATTTGTGCAGCGTTGCTCTTACAAAAACAAAAAAATAACTGAAGACAAGAAGGCATCAGGATAAGACCAAGAAATGTAAGGGAAACTCCAAGGAAGATAGGGAAGGTGAGAAAAAGGAAGCCAACAGTGAACAAAATGGAAACATAATAACAATAAGAAGAATAAGAATACCCATTTGATAACCAGGTAGGCTCACTGGGCATGCAGTCCCTTTTGAGGGGAAACCCAGGAGAAATTTTTCTGGTTAAGTAACTAGCTCAAGGTCACACAGTAGGCAAATAAGATTTTGGGGCATCAAACCCTGTGTCACAAGAACTACAGCTCACAGCCTTATGCCTGTGTGTCGACTGCCAGGTATGAAATGGAAAATGATAAAAAACATGCAGAGAATATAGGACAGGGGTCATCAGCAAAGAGAGGGAATACCATTTTTAAACTCATTTAATAACCAAATATTTTGGAAGCATATAGTAATCAATTTTTTTGAAAGCCATTGTGTGGGTAATCTCTAACTTAAGAAACTAGACAGAATAATGATGAATAATGTTGCTTAATAATAAAAAAAATTATTAGATATGTGTAGAAAGGAAATACATATAAATATTTTAATAATGCACACGTATTTTAACAATGCTGCTTTTATGTTGAGACATATTTTTATATAACTCAAATACCCAAAAGTCCAGTCACATAGCTGCATGTTGCTCCAGAGCCCTAGGTTGCAGGCTTCTTAGGGAGGCATTGACAATGTGCAGGAGAAGGTAGACAGGGAGGAATGGCATAACATGGCCAGTAAACACAAAGAAGGTAAGGGTGATAACTGGGCAGGTACTGTAAGGCAACTGAACATGAAAATGTGGACCAGAGGCAAGAGAGGATGGGATATTGAGCATAAATGATAGCTGTATAATAGGAGAGTAGTGATGATGGGAAGGGAGTGTTCTCAGCCTGCCTGGACCACCATCTAGGGAATGCAAAGAATACAGTCTAATCAGGGTGAGTGACTTAAAAGGGTTTAAACAAGAGTCAAGGGCTGAAACCAGAAAAGGGGAGAATTCTCTATGTAGTTCTCTGCAGAAGTGATATGTGGTGCAAGATCTGTGTGTTAGAGTTCCACTAGCAATGATTATCAATGTAATAGAAAGGTCTGTGGTGATAATAGCAAAGGAAACAAGCCTCATAAGAAAGGCCAGAGTCTAATATCCTACTGGAGGCAGTGGAGGGACAGACTATTTGAAGAAATAAGTTAGTATGAAATGGTCTTGAAAAGTACATGAGTAGATGGACAGAGAGATGTAAAGCAAGTTGGTGTTAGGATAGGTAATGAACAATTACTTGAGAATGGTAGCGGAGGCAAGCAAAATAAGAAAACTAGTATGGTTCACCAGGGATGTGAAAATAGGTATTAAGGATAAGAAACAGGAAATACTGATAATAAATGTATACGATGGTAGGCCTAAGATAAATTAAGAAAAGGGAGAACAAGGTGTATTAGGAAAACAGAAGATGGAATTAAAAAGAAGCTATTTTCCAGAATAAAGTAGTGAAAAAGCTTTCTTTAGGTATTGGAAGATACCAAGAAGGCAGGTATGAAAACAAGTGAACTTGCTTCGGAAGGTCAGAAGTATAAAGATGCTTGGGGATGAATTGGAATGTGAGATTAATACTCATCGGTGCTTAAGAGAAAGAGGACAGATTAACTGTATAACAGGGTAAGACTGTAGAGGGCACTGGTAATCAGATTAAGTGATTACAGACAAGAAAGTAAGCTTGATTATTTTAATTTTTGTTAATGGGAAAGTCCAAATGACATGAAAACCCTTTTCAGGTGGAGATTAGGGGAGAAAAGCTATGTAAAAATAACACAGACTGAAATGCATGTTCATACCACATAAACAATGCTGGCAAGCTGCAAGCCTCATACAAAATATCACACATAAAATACACATTATTTCAAAATCATGCAAAATAGTTTCAGATGTGATATTAGTATATAATAAAATAAATTATAAGACTTCACTAAAACCTAGAACTTTGCATTTAATTCATTCAGTCCTGAACAGCAGAGGGTTAACACCCTTGCTTCCTGAAATATTCTAAGCCAAAAAATCACTTGCTTCCTGAGACCTTTGTTCCAAAATCCTCAACTGAAAGCAAATTTCATAAGATTTGTGGTATCTGATAAATGGTATAAGTTACAAAATATGTAAAATATGAAAGCTCTTTGGAACAGTGGTCTCTAAACTGGTGATAGCATCTGTGTACATATGCTGATTTTCTATAGCAGATATAAGAAAGAAAAATTATTTTATTTATCACAAATTACTAGTGTTATTTACAATCAAACAAATGGTTATACCTCTGTAAGTATGCAGGAAGGGTACAAGATGTCAGTGGGAGAACTGTTCACCTGTTTGAGAGCTTTATAATGATATATTACAAAAGGGGATAGCATACTGCTGTTTTATGATATTGCAAAATCTATGCAAAATATGCATATAATGGCTTCACAAAATGTAAAAAAATATTAATCTTCAAAACTATGTGTGCTAGATGGCAAGCTTCAGTGGCAATATTTTGAACCTTAATGTATTGTATATAATGGCGCACCATTTGTTCATCTGTAGGTTACATAATGCAGTTATGGAAAATATCAGTAATAATCATAACTGAATTACCAAAAAAGCATTTATATCGCAGAATATCTTCATATAACCCTGTGAAGACCATGCCCTGGCCCAGCAATCAAGGAGCCTCAATCCCCACCACCAACACCAGGGAGGTCATTTCATAGAAGAGAAAAGGATAACTAATACACACAGTAAAATACAATTTCCCTTAAGTGCACACAGAGTTCACAGTCAGACTGGAGCTGGCTGCTCCCTTGGTCACCAGGTCCCCAATAAGACACCCCACTGGCACAGCTATAGGGTCAAGGTCTCAGCCTAACTGGGCAAGCTAGAACCTCCAGTATCCTCTCTGTCCAACCAGTGCTTTGTGTCCCTGCCAAGTAGCTGCCAACACACACACTTTGAGATAAGTATTTATACAACTTCACAGACACTCCTGGGAAAGGCTGGCACAGACTCTCCAGCTGCACCCCTTTTCCCAGACTATATGGAAGTAATTACTGCCACCACCAAGTTAAAAATATCAGCTACTAAAAAGCCCTTAAAAGGGTGTCCAATTATTACTGTGCAATATTATTATCCAATGGTAGTATGACTAACAGTCAAGGCTTACTTTAGAGTGGCCTATTACAATGACCTCTATAAATATGCAATGTACTCTAGAGATTATCTCTACACAAATCAGCCACAGGTAGAAGGTTTTAAAAATATTTAATAATAAATAATTAAAACACAAGACAAAACTACTACACCACAGAGCTATCTAAGAGTTCAGAGGTCACACAGAAACTTAAAATAATACAGTAGGACAGGTCTGATTTCAAAGAAAAATACCTAATTAAACTTTACTAGTTTTAACTATTCCTACAAGAAATCACAGTGTTAAAACTTACGTGTGAGCATAAGGCAGAGTGCTTATAATTTGGATGTCCACAGTCAAAATGTACTCAGGTCTCTTGTGAGAAATAATATTTAAACATTACTAACAAACATATCTCTAAGGCCCTCCGAAAATTACATCATTTTTGATACTTAGGTTTTTCCCAGTATACATATTGCATCATCTTAACATCTGATCTGAGTTCTCAGGCCACAAACTGTATTATTTAGCAATCTAACACCTCCTCAGAAACTTACACCAATACAAGGCATTTCACATGTATATTCTAACAGAAACTAGAGCAATAAAGCACCTTCCATATGTAAATCCTGGTCATAAGCTTTAGTCTTAAAACAATGGGCATGAAACCTTCATACAGCCATACTGGAGCCGAATTCTAATATAAAAGGATCACAACATGCTTAACTGGGCCAGTAGAGTGCAATGTTGTTACATATTTTGCAGTTCCACATTTCACAGTATTCTTTACACTCAAGAAACATGCCTGTATTTTACATTTATTATCAAGAAAACATGCCTGTATTTTACATTTATTTACAAATGCCATAATTATATATCAAATTCTATTTGACTACTAGTACTGCTTCATCCAAATGCTTCCCTCTCAGGACATCTGCAGGATGGTAGTGCCATACCCCTGTTGTCTCAAGACAACCCACTATTGGCATTTTGTCTTTCCCACTTACTGGCTCCCTCAACTTTGTTTCCCCACCTTGCCTCCGTGGACATCTGTATGCCACATGGTCCCACTGGTTGCATTCAAAACATTTAACCCTAGCTCCTGTACATGTACCTGAACTATTGGCTTCCCCTGCTACTGGCAGATTCTGTTGGAGCAGTCTGTACTGCCCATCATGGGTTGCTTTAGACCCATGAGCAGTACTCATGGTCCCCTTCCTGTGCAGGGCTGCCCTGCTTGCTAGGTATAGGTCCCTCTTCTTCCCCAACTCCTCTGAAGTAGCACACTCTCTATCAACTAACCAGATCCTCATGTCCTCAGGCAAGGTGCTAAGGGCTTGTTCCCTTACCAAAAGGTCTGCCAGCCCTTCAAAAGTAGTGACCTGACATCCACTCATGCAGCTATGAAAATAAGTGCTCAGTTCAGCAACATATTCACATATATTTTCATCTGCCTTGCGTCTATGCTCACGAAACCTTTTCCTATACATTTCAGGTGTTAGCTTAAAACATTCTAATAAATGTCTTTTTACAGCAGTATAATCAAAACAGTCAGTGTCATGCATTTTTGCTAAAGAAGTTACAGCTTTACCATGGAGTAAGGGGGTCAGGAACTGTACCCAGAGGCCTTGGTCAACTTCATACTGTTGACATACCTGCTCAAACATATGAATGAAGCTATCAAATGTATCCCCCTCATTAAACTGTGGAAGAAATTTACTGACCTTTTGTGCTTCTGAGGTTTGGTTACTCCCTTCCCAATTACCTCCATGACTCTGGCAAAGAGTCAGCATTTCCCTCTCATGCCTCCTCTGCCATTCATTTTCCTCATCTTGTAGACTCCTCATTTTCTTGGCTGCTACTAGTTCCATACGCCTGGCCTCCAACTCATGTCTGTTTAGCTCCAGCTGGATTTTTAAGTCCACTGCAGAAAGGTTGAGCTGTCCATTCTCTGAGAATATTGCATCTCCACTGTCAGTCTGATTGTCCTCCAGGCTGCTGTTTTCTGATGCAGCTGTAACCAAGGCTGCAGTCATGTCTGCTTTAGTCAGGTTTCCATGCGCCAGTCCCCTAGCCTGGCACATCTCCACCAGCTAGCTTCTTGACAGCTTTCCATACTCTTCTGCTGACATGCTGCCTGCTCACCCTGACTAACACTAAGCTAAAAAAGAAATAAAAAAATTGCAATCTGAATTCTGAGTATACACTGCGTGGTTGTTTTAGAGTACAAAACACTTCTAGAGATCACTTTACATAAGCTACAGGAATTTGCTCTACCCACACCACTACAAGCCAATTAGTGTGTGAAGTAGGTCCCACCACTGCCAAACACTTGTGACAACCGTGCCCTGGCCCAGCAATCAAGGAGCCTCAATCCTCACCACCAACACCAGGGAGGTCATCTCATAGAAGAGAAAAGGATAACTAACACACACAGTAATGTACAATTTCCCTTAAGTGCAGACAGAGATCATAGTCAGTTTGGGACTGGCTGCTCCCTTGCTTACCAGGTCCCCAATAACACTCCCCACTGGTACAGCTATAGGGTCCAGGCCTCAGCCTAACTGGGCAAGCTAGAAACTCCAGTACCCTATCTGTACAACCTGTGCTTCATGTCCCTGCCAAGTAGCTGACACAACACACACACACTTTGAGATAAGTATTTATACAACTTCACAGACACTCCTGGGAAAGGCTGACACAGATTATCCAGCTGTTCCCCCTTTCCCAGACTATATGGTAGTAATTACTGCCACCACCAAGTTAATAATATCAGCTACTAAAAGGCCCTTAAAAGGGTGTCCAATTATTACTGTGCAATATTATTATCCAATGGTAGTATGACTAACAGACAAGGCTTACTTTAGAGTGGCCTGTTACAATAACCTCTGTAAATATGCAATGTACTTTAGAGCTTATCTCTACGCAAATCAGCCACAGGTAGAAGGTTTTAAAAATATTTAATGATAAATAATTAAAACACAAGACAACACTACTACACCACAGAGATATCTAAGAGTTCAGAGATCACACAGAAACTTAAAATAATACAGTAGGACAGGTCTGATTTCAAAGAAAAATACCTAATTAGTCTTTACTAGCTTTAACTATTCCTACAAGAAATCACAGTGCTAAAACTTACATGTGAGCATAAGGCAGAGTGCTGATAAGTTGGATGTCCACAGCCAAAATTCTCTCAGGTCTCTTGTGAGAAATAGTATTTAAACATTACTAACAAACATGTCTTTAAGGCCCTCCCAAAATTACATAGTTTTTGACACTTAGGTTTTCCTAGTATTCATATTGCATCATCTTAACACCTGGTCTGAGTTCTCAGGCCACAAACTGCATTATTTAGCATTCTAACACCTCCTCAGAAACTTACAACAATACAAGGCATTTCACATGTATATTCTAACAAAAATGAGAGCAATAAAGCACCTTCCATATGTAAATTCTGGTCATAAACTTTAGCCTTAAAACAATGGGCATGAAAGCTTAATCCAGCTGCACTGGAGCCGAATTCTAATATGAAAGGATCACAACATGCTTCACTGGGCCAGTAGAGTGCAATGTTGTCACATATTTTGCAGTTCCACATTTCACAGTATTTTTTACACTCAAGAAACATGCCTGTATTTTACATTTATTATCAAGAAAACATGTCTATATTTTACATTTATTTACAAATGCCAGAATTATATATCAAATTCTATTAGACTTGGCTGGCAGCTTTCACTCATCTCTCCCCAATCATCACAAACCCATCATGTTTTAATGTCATTTTTTCCTTATTAACAGACACTACTTGCATATACCACCCACAGAATGAAAGTATCACACTCCATTTTTGCACTGTTAATGTCAACATAGAAAATCTCAAATTTCTCATAAAATTTTGCAAACACTCCTTTAATAATTCCAGTTTTGCAAAACTAATGCCAACCATTTCACTATACATGCTTAGCAAATCATGTTGACTTGTAGGTGCCAATTTACTGCCTTAGTTTTAGGTGTACATCTTTACAAGAACTTCTGAAAGTATACTTTCAAAACATTAAGAAGTTTAATCATTTCAGAAGTATGGAGAAGTCTCTTGTAAAGACGAGTATACCAGTACTGGATGGATGAGTAGAAACTCTGCTTTCCTGACAGGTATACTCTTTTAGGAAGCAATGAGTAAATACACAGGGCTGGATTCACGATGGCTTGCATGGAGTCTAAGAGTAGAGTAAGACTCCATGCAGCCATCATGTCCGACGAGCGATCCAGGAACAGCCTGCAGGGGCGTGCAAGAGAACTCCTAAAACGGCTCTTACATGGACAGGGCCGTGTTATGCAAATTACCTCAATTGCAGGCGAAAGCCATGCAAATGAGGTAGATTTGTGATTCAGGAAACCCAAACCTGTCCGAGTAAGAGCAGTGTTATCTGCAGAAATGTACTCAGTTGACAACTGGGTACCGTTCTGCAAATAGCAAATCTGAGCTGTGACAGCTCCAAATAAAGGTCGCATCCAGTGCAGGAAGCATGCCAGTGGCCAAATATATGGCCAATGCAATGTTTCCTGATGCACTATGAAAAAATAAATGTGTTTTTCTCAGATTTCCGATGTTTAAGTGTAGCGCAGCGCCGCGCAAACGGGCTGCGCTCTAAAAAACAGAAAACTAAAAATTAAAATCCACAAATGTGGAACTTATTTAAATTGTTAATTTACAATGCAAGGGAATGGCAGGCTGAAGACAACATGGCCACCGAGTAGAGGTTGCTAAGGGGGGAAGCTCAGTCTAAGAGATGTAACCAAGCATTAGTAGGCAATCCTATGCAAAGGAGGGTTAGGATAGTGAATCGCAAGTTTACATAGCAAATGAGCACAGTCAGTGGAGTGTAGGAGTAGGATAAGGGGAGTAACAGAGTAGAAGATAGGTGACATCACGAGTGGGGTATGTATGAAAGAAGGGAAGCTCATTGGAGCAGAGTGGCATGTGTCAGTTGTCATTTACACATCATTGGAAGTGGTGTGTCAACAGGTAGACTAGGTAAAGGCAAGAAATGGAAGGTATATGCCGTGGATAACACCAAAGTCTCTTGCTGAGTGGGTATGCGCACGTGTGCACACCTGTAAACCCGAGTAAGACAGCGTGCATGTGTGTAAGCGTGAGTGTGCACGTTTAAGCCGGAGTAAGCATGTATAAGGCAGTTTAAAGGGTTGTAAGCGTGTTTGCACTGGTGTGCACATGTTTTAACCTGAATAAGCAAGTTTTAGTCCATGTAAGCATGTGTGCACACGTGTGAGCTGCTGTGAGTGTGTTTGCGCTTGTGTGTGCAGCGCTGCCCCCCTAAGGAAACTGAAAGGAAATAGGAAGCACAACAAATAGTAGGAAGCTACCAGGGAGTTCTAGCAGAGCTAGCAGGTAAAAACAATCAGAATCAGGCAATTACACAGGCAGTACACTAGCCCAGCGCATCCCAGGCAAGCACTTAAAACTCTGCAAACAACAGTCCATTATGTTTCTCACAAGAGACACTGCAGTAAGCTAATAGAAGTGAAAATTGAAAAAGCTTTACTGAGACAAAGAAATGTTAGGGGTTGCCATTGCTGTTATAAGGCGACATATGCAACATGATGAGGGTGGTGATAATGGAAATGCTGCTGGACAACCAACAGTGAGGAGACAGAGAAGAGTGTACAGGCCCAGGGTAACCTACCAGGGGCTACATGAGCTGGAAATAGTGGAGCTCTATAGAGTGGACAGAGACCTCCTGAAGCAAATTGTTGAGCTGTGCAGGCCACGCCTCACACACATAACCAACAGAGGGGAACCCATCCCAGTGGAAACCAAGGTATGTGTTGTCCTAAGAATATTAGCAACAGGTACCTTCCAGAGACCAACTGGTGATATGATGAGGATATCACAGGCATCAGCATCCAGGGTACTGCACCAGTTCCTGGATGCCATGTCAGCACATGTTGGTGATCATGTATATTTCCCCAATTCCCGTGAGGTATTGGCCAGCAATATGCGTCTCTTCCAGCAAATATTAGAATACCCTGAGGTAGTGGGTGCAATAGACTGCATGCACATATGCATCAAAACACCAGCCGGCGAGCGGGGTAGGGTCTACTTCAACCGCAAGGGCTTCCCCTCCATCAACTGCCAGGTCATGTGTGATGCCCAGAGCATAATATTGAATGTGTGTGCTGGCTGCCCTGAGAGCTACCATGATTCCCATATCTGGCATCTGATGCAGCTGTACCAGACATTTGCCAGTGGGGACATCCCACATGGTCACCTAGTGGGGGATGCTGGCTATGCACTGGAGCCATGGCTGATGACACCCATCAGAAACGCACACAAACCTGAACAGCAATGCCATAATGAGGCACACGCACAAACACGAAATCTCATCGAGCATGTGTTTGGGCTGCTCAAGTCACGGTTCCCGTGCTTGGACACATTTGGTGTAGCCTTGCAGTACTCACCAACTACATGTACCCAAATTGTCATGGTATGTGCTATGCTACATAATATGATCCTGCAAAAACAGCTGCAGCAGGACCAGCATAGGCCTGGGCCAAACAGCCCCCCACCATTGCCAAAGTCATCACAGGCAGAGCGTGACTCGGAGGAGGAACAACCTGAGCCTGCCCCAGAAGGCAGAAGGAGGAATGCCCAGTATGCTTTGGCCTTGGCAAAGAGGCAATGCATAGCACATACACTGGCTCAGTAGGAACTCTGAAAATGATACCTCTCTCTGACTCACACATATAGTAAAAGGGATGCCTAAGTTGACACTACCTGCTTTCAAACATGTACAGGGAGTGTAGTATGTGCATCCGACATAGGCAGCCCTGCAGCACCACCTGAGGCATGATTGCCATGTGTTAAGCAATTTAAAGCAGTGCTAAACAGCATTTACCACCATGTAGTATATGCAAACAAAATTGCACACACCAACTAGTACAACTGTGGTCAATGTCGAGTAATATTGGTCAACGTCCAGCAATGTTGGTGAATATTGAGCCATGTCGGACAATCCTGGTCTAAGTAGGGCATAGCTGAACAAAAGCCAACATGCTCATATTTGCTTAACTGGCCCTTTAGCAGTCTGGTCTGCTCAGTATGAAAATATAAAGCAGTGATGGGCCTCGAACCCAGGATACTGTGCACTATAGTTAAAGTACTGAACCACTAAACCATGACAGTATTGCAGTGGACAGCCAGTATGAAGGAATGTTGATAAGTCTATGCAAAGTATCTCATGGAAACCCTGCAGGCACAGCATAATCCCTGTCGAGTTATGACACAAAGGTGAGTCCTGCAGTAAGAACAGAACCTGACTTCCAACACAACACACAGTATAAATGTTAATATTGGTCACGTTCACACACATCAACAAATGTAGTGGACCTCAGATCGCAATATACTGAAAGGTCACATTGGGCATGCTCACACACTTGAATAAATGAGACAAATGTCAGGCAACAAAACATGGAAAGCCTGAACTGGGAATGCTCACACACTTAGACCATGTCTGAGTACAGCAGTGGGCCACAAATATCTGGCAGTTGGATGTGTTAACCCAGGAACCTCTCACTATCCAGCAATCCGCCCTGTGCACACAGTTATATGACAACAGACACATATATAATATAGTCGAACCCTGTCATAATCAAATATGTTCTGAAGATACCTAAGTTGTTCATAGAAACTGGGAAAGCAAAGACAATAAAGACCTGCAAACAGTATCAGCAATAAATATTGTGCATCCCAAACATTAGCATAGGTTCAGAGGTCGATACTAGGCTATCTGCCCTAGCACATGTACAAGCCTAGCCAGAGTGTGTTTGGCTTTTGCAACCCTGTCAGATTACTACACAGTGCCAGTGAATAGTAGGTCACACAAGATAACCCATGTACATTTAGGCTAGTGTGCCTCTGTCTAGCAGGGGCACAGAAGATATCCCAGGAGTAAACATACAATCACTCATACAGTCATCAAGATGTCCCCTGTAGGTGGTCAGTGGGTGGCTATGCCTATGTGAAAGTTTGATCACAATCCGGAGTGAGTGGAGGCTCTGGGATAAGAATCTGTCCCTCCAGCATGTCCTATTAACATCTGTGCTGAGGTATATGTCCCTGGAGTGTGTAGCTCCAATTGAGTCGGATATCCTGAGTTGGAGCATGTTCAGTAATTCTGGGATGGGTATTTCTGTAAACAACAGGCACACATAATATCCGAGTAGGTGGTAAGCAACTGAGTAGAGCTGGAGTTACTGCATCCGAACTGTGCAGGTCACCCATGTGAGTCCCTACATCTGCTTGGTGAGGAACGTCTGTGGCCAGTACAGTTGCTGCAGGTGTCGGGTAAGGTTCACCCCAAATGTGGCATTGTAACCAAGCATGGTTGTGATGAGTATAGGGGCACAATGACCTCACTCAATGTAGATGTGAAACCATATGGGATAAGGTGGCTTATATAGAGGTTATGTCCAACCACTTTGGCAATGTGAATGTCAAAGGCGACAGTACAAACAAGTCATGTCCCCAATCACCTAACAATTCCTACCATATGTAATGGAGTACTACCTATGTGGTAATGTTTGGGCATGTTGTTATTCCCAAAGGGGATGACTATGCAACTATTGGCATTTAGCTGTAGGCCATGACTCAGGCACCAGTCATCCATCTCTTTGAGACCCTGTTTGAGTATGCATGTGGCAGCTGGAGAGTTGATTATGGCACCCAGTTTGCAGTCAAGTGTGAACAAGGTCAGCCATATTCCCCTGTGGTAGCCTGTACATCAGACAAATATATACTGAACTAGAGAGGTCCCAGGACCGAGCCATGTGGGATGCCACATGTAACTGGTGTATAGTCAGACATGGCAACTGCAATTCTGACCATGTGGGTGCTATCCCTGATCCAGGTAGCAATCCATCGTGTGAGATATGTGTCCATATCGACGCTGGTGAGCCTATGCATAATGGCCCAGTGGGTTATTGTGTGGAAGGGTTTTGCAAAGTTCAGGTAGGCTGTGTGGACAACTGTCCCTATGTCGATGGACCTGTTAACCGTTTAAAGAATATAAACATGTTCAAGAGGCAAGATCTGCCCACAACAATGCTGAAATGTGTAGGACACAGTGTCTGTAGGTTCCTGATGTCTATGTGTATGAGTCCCATGACAATACGCTCCATAGCTTTGCAGAACAGGCTAGTTAGGCTTATAGGGCAATATTGTGTGTGGTCTGTTGTGGCACCAATTCTGTGGAGTGGGACCACTGTCACTGTATGCCATTTCGTGGGTACATATCCTGTAGTAACTCCTATATTGCACAGTGATGTCATGTGAGGGTTACGTCTGTCATGAAGCTCGTGTAAGATGCAGGCCAGGACACCATCTGGTCCCATTGATGCTGTGATGTATGCTTTGGGGAGGGCAGCACTCACCTGTTACTGTGTGATGTCAGGGAGGTTACACTCTGTTGGGATGTATAGTTGCTCCTTAGGGGGGATAGAGGGGAGACATCTGTACTGAACCTGTTTGCCAGGATGTTGGCAATGCCAGTGGGTTCAGGGTAAGTTTAGTCAGTATGCAGTAATGCACAGCATATCAGTGAGTGTCCACCCAGGTTCCTGACATAACTGAAGAAGGCCTTGTGATAGTCCTATGTGTCTGGTGCAATTGTCCATGAGAAGCGGCCCTTAGATAAGTTCATGAGTGATCATAGCTGTCTGCTAGTACAGATCACAGATGCTTTCCCTGTCTGGGATTGTGCTCTATCATGTAGTAGCTTCCTCCTGATGTTGTACAGCTTATTAATGACTGAGGTCTACCAGACAGGTCCCCTGCCATTGGAGGAGTGAGTCCTGTTGTTATTTGGGTAGCACAATCCATGCAGTCCACTAGGTGTCTATAGAATATGTATGTAAATGATTCAGCAGTCTGAACCATATTTGCCACTGTCTCAGGGTCTCTGAAGGATACTACCTTGCTTTGGTGAAGTGAGACATTGGCCCATGAGAGGTTCACCAAGATTACCCAGGATGGGTGTGTGGAGGGTATATGTATGTCCAGTGAGATAAATGTATGTTCTGACCTTACCAATGAGGGGTATATTGCTGGTGTGGAACACAGAGTCCCCACGTTGGTGATGATCTGGTCCAATATGTATTCCGCCTTGTGGCTGAGGTAACTGGTTGTGCCATAGCATATGAATTTACAAATTGTAGCAACTGTAGGGCGAGGGTGTTTGGGCTTGAGTAGTATCCTCAGTCAATATTTGTGTATTTGAAGTCACCCAGTATAATGGTGTTTGTGGAGACCTTCATATTCTCCATTGTTCCCAGGAAAGCTGAGTGTGGTTCCTGAGTTTGGGAGGGTGGTCTGTAGCAGGCAACAAACTGAAAGGCAGTTTTGCACAATGGTAGTTGTATATATATGGTCTGTGATGCTTTGTGCAGTGCTACTAACCCGGAGCTGTGTGTATCTGTGATGTATATGGATACTCCCCCTAGTTGTGTTGTCCGTTCCAAGTCCTGTGGCCAGAAAGCATGGTATGAAACATAACCTGGTAGTGCTGGTGTGCATATGTGAGCCTGAACTAGGCATCTGTTAGTGCACATATATCACTATCCTCTATACTGAGGAGAGTCCTGAGTGGCTGCAATATGAGGGTAACACATCTGGTGTTGGGCAGCATTACCTTTAGTTTCATTCAACCTGTAATGTCTATGGAGGTGAGTTTGTCTTTTGAACCCTGCTCAACAAATGCACTATGGTGGTAGCAAGAGCCTTAGCCAACATTCGAAGGTCCAAGGGTGACAGGTGCAAGCTGTCCATAGTGAAGCTACGTGGCATGTCAACAATGTCACCACAGACTGACAGACACTGTATCCCCTATGAATGACACCAATTTGCTAGCCAACTGTTAAATGTGATATGTTTGTCTGTATACTGTGACATCATAATTGGTGGGTGTAATATGCTAGACAAGGTCAGGGTCATTCTGGCCTGGGCTACATGATCAGAGTGTTCCTCCATGTACCATGTCATGTGGTCCAGAGAGTAAAGTCTGAAGCTTTACGCACCAGCATGGACAATGATAGTGCCAGTCCTGTACTTGCTTTGGAGTGACCTGACTGCATGTGTTATGTGGCAGATCCTGGCACCCGACAGACAGCCCAAAGTGACTATTCCCTTGTTTGGGATGGTGAGTGGTACTTCAGTGTGTCTGACAGTAAGTGTCGCCTATTACAAGTGTATTAGGTGTGTTGTTTAGCCCAAAGGGCAGTGACTGTGTGGCACACTGACACTGTGAACTATGTGATATGTGGATATTGTAGTGGGGTAGCAGTTGTATGCGTGGCTGCTGTGGAGGTCTCTGCTGCTTAGGCAGAGTTCATTTACAGCATCCGAGTATATCTATGTGTGATAATGTGGTTTGAGTGCTGATGCCAGAGGATATGTGAGACTGATATGTGATGTGTGTGGTTATCTTCACCACCTGATAGACTGTGCCAGTCATGGGTCGAGAGAGTTCAGCACCCTGTATGTCTCTATAGGTGCATCTCACACATATATCTGAGTTTGTTGGGGGGAGGAGAGGGTTGTCTGTGTACATGAGGCAGATGTGACATTTTGTCAACATGACAATATTCACCAGCTGGACTGGAGAGTACACACGAAACCGACCCCTGGACATGCCAGGATATTATGATGACATACTCTGTAGCCTGATCACAAAGGATCAGTAGGGTGTAAAGTGTGTAAAAGAGTATAACAGGGATTAGCGCTCAGGTTCATTGGTGTTTTGTAAAGAGTAGCTGAGAAGGAGTCCAGACTGAATCATGACACCTCCTTCAGCTATGTCATAAATAGCAATGTACACCCATATATGTCCTGAGTTGGGGCCAACTGTACCTGACTGACTATGCCGACATCCTGAGAGACAGGCCCATATATACATACCCACTTCCCACTGACGATAGTCCATATATTCATACCAGGAGATATCACATGTAGAATGGATGAACAGCTACGCGCAATGCCAAAAGCATGGCAGCAAGTGGAATACATTGATTCCCAATATGTGTCATGCATAAACTACAGAACAAACAGATCCTGCACCTGAACAGTCAGCTGAGCCTCAACCCCTACACAGGATGTGGAACCGTTGAATGTGTTACAGCAACATATGGCACTCCCCACAAATGTTGGTGCAACTGTGGCATGTTCCTGTGCGGATCATGGTTCCCAAACATGCTAGACTGTTTGCAAGGCAGCCACCCAGGACATACATCACTGAACACAGCTACACATGTCTCACATAGACTTTGAATAGCCCTTTATCAGCATCCCAGACACATGTAGTATCCACAAAACCCACAAGCTGTGCATAAATATGTGTTGACATATGAAGGAATGTCAATGTGTCCACAGATAGATCACACAAGGTAAGGATTATGAGTTCCTCTTCAAGCTGTTGAAACCTACCGACCCACATGGACCATTCCTGGAATGGCATAAAACAAAGTGTACAGACATTACCATGTCCAGTCTGATGATGTTACCATCCTATAAATACAGCAGGAGAAGAGAAACTAGCCAGTAAAACAAATAGCACGCTTTGTTAATGCGACTCTGTCTAGTATCATAACATAGTTAGGTAGTGGCTCGAATCATGCAAATGCTGACTATGTGCATCTGTGTGTGTATGTATGCAGTTTCCTTTGAGAGGAGTGCCCTTTTTGGAGACTGGGAAAACTCACTAAAAGAGGTGCATTCCTCTTTGTAAAGTCTGATGATGTCACCATCCTACAAATACAGCAGAAGAAGAAAAAACAGTCAATAAAGCAAATAGCGCGCCATGTTAGTGCGTATCTCACAAGTATCATAACATAGTAAGGTATGAGTTTGAATTCTGCAAACTCTGACTGTGTATGTGTGTGATTTCTTGTAAAAGGAGTGCCCTTTTTGGAGACTGGGAAAACACACTAACAGAGGTACATTCCTCTTTGGAAAGTTTGATGATGTCACCATCCTACAAATACAGCAGGAGAAGGGAAAACAGCCAGTAAAGCAAATAGTGCACCATGTTAATGCGTCTCTCTCTGGGGGTGTCTGTATGTGTGCAGTTTCCTTTGAGAGGCGTGCCCTTTTTGGAGACTGGGAAAACACACTAACAGAGGTGCATTCCTCTTTGGAAAGTCTGATGATGTCACCATCCTACAAATACAGCAGAAGAAAAAACAGCCAATAAAGCAAATAACACACCGTGTTAATGCGTCTCTCTCTAGTATCATAACATAGTTAGGTAGGGGTTTGAATCCTGCAAGCACTGACAGTGGGTGTCTTAATGTTGGTCAATGCTGTGTGGGTTTTGTTTTTACTATGGTTAGGACATATCATGATTAAAACAATAAGTGCATTGCACACATCAGGTATCTGCTTGGCAAATATATATGTGTACATGTCCCCTCAATCAGTACATAGGTGTGAAGCCTGCATACTACATGAATACATCTGTTTCCATTGACAGGTCGTGCTGCTGCTTCTCAGATCGTAGGTCACATATGTATGTATGTGACAAGGCCATCCACTGTTGTGATCTGTGGCCAAGGTCAACTGTGCCACACAAACCCATGACAGTTACTAAAGAGTAGTGTGAGTGAGGATATATGCCTGGGGTATATGTCAGACATGTTCATACACAACAACAACTGGCAATAATGGACAGTCTGTATAGGTGTACAACTGCCTTGTGGATATGCATTCAGGCCTCTAATATCTTATGTGATACACAGAGGGACTCCACAATACCTATAGATATGTGGATACCAAGGAACACATGACATAACACGAGGCTGTATGTACACATTGGTACCTAACATACATGTTGAGGGATACCATCTATGTGGTACTGATGGGATAGTATGTATAGTAAATGTGGATGACTATGCCATAGTCGGCTTACTGCTATACAGCATGTATCAGACAACAGGTATCTGTCTGTATGATACCCTTGTGTAGGATATGTGACCCATCCAGGGAATGCATTGCAGGCCAATGCATGCATTTCCAGATGTGGATGGACACATCCCTAGTGTGTTTGCATGTATCTGAAGGGGCTATATGCCAAACAGGTGTGGTCCCAGGAATGGATGATGGTCAATACCACTGGTTAGTGTATAGTACCAAAGGATCCAAATATTACTGAGTTCCCTACAACTGTGTGTCATTTGTCAGGACATCATCCAATGATTGCTTATAGTCATGCTGTTGAGGTTGTGTACACTACTAGACCGCAAATCATTGACAGATTTTAACAGTATCACCCACAGCATAGTGTCAACCCATGTCATACACACATGTGTACCTATAGTACACAACTGTAGTAGAATGCATACTGGCCATTGAAAGATACTATGAGATGTTAACAATGTGTACAACAGAGTATGCCACATGCCCCATATGTCTACTATGCACGTACATGCAGACAGTGCGCACCCACAATGTTCACAGATGTACACTTGCTAATCTGTACTGCACACATCACACACGTACTGTCCACTCACTAACACATGCTGGCAACATATTACACTTCAGCCAAGTGGCACATGGGTGGACAATACATACTCAGACCTAACAGTGGTGTAAACAATGCTACATTGACAATCAGAGCTTTGATGCATACTGCCTGCTCAGACATACCTACAAGGATGTCATTACACTTTCCTGTTGACAACTTGCTAATATTGCTACACTGCTATAATGTCACCCTGTGCATCAGCACCATGTTAGCCTGTTCCTGCATCAATGTTACAGATAACAGGAGGCAACACAGGTATCATCATATGCACTGGGTGTGTTGTTGTTTGCCAGAGCCTGACACTGACCCATCCAATCGACATGTCTGCTCATGTGTGTGTGTGTGTGTGTGTGTGTGTGTGTGTGTGTGTGTGTGTGTGTGTTTGTGTGATGGACAACAGTACAGCATGGGCCAACGTTGATGTAATGTGTGTGTGTATGTGTGAGCCCTAGTTGTTTGGTTAATGTGTGTGTGTCTGCATGCACACAGCTCCACCATGTGGCTGCCATATAGGGTAGTTTGTGGGACAGCCACAGACTATACCTGCTAGGCTGTACAGATCACTGTCTCTGGTCATGGACACAGTACCTGTGCCTGGCAGGGGTGTTACAGACAGTATCGGGTACCAACCCTGATTGGGTACTGTCATCGGAGGCATAGGTATGACAACTGGACCCATGTCCCTGCTGGGACTGGCCAGAGCCACGTGCACGTGGTCTACTGGGATGGTCAATGGACAGGCCAGCCCCAGCAGTGCTGGGGATGGTACTGCCACTACGGGAGCAGCTGTGAACTGTGGGCCGTCCGCGACCACTGCCAGCTGTTGCTGTTGCTGGCATGCATCTGCGTCGATGTCGCAACCATCTCGCATGGTCCTGGCTCATGGAAGACATATTGTGGAGGGCATCTAATGTCCCCCCCCAACGTCTATCAATGACCTCAGTGTAAGTCTGGATGGCACCAGCAAGGTCACGGATGCTGTCATTGATAGCAGTGTAATGGGCCCTCTGTGCCCTAAGTCCCTGCCTGGTGTACCGTTCCATATGTACCTGAGCCTGCATTACAGCCCGGAACATACTGGACATCATAAGACCTGTGAGGGCACATCTGCCAGGGGCAATATGACTAGCGGCGCTCCCCGAGAACTCCTGGACCTCTGCCTATGTGGTACTGTTCCAGGAATATGGCTATGGATGCTGTGAGGGGATGCAAGTGCCATGGGTACCACACTCTCCTGGTCAATGCCAACTGTATGCTGTCCCTTGCCTATGGCCATCGGTGGTGAGGGATGTATTGACAGTATGAGTGTGAGCATAGATGGGGTTGAATGCTGTGTACTGTCGATTGGCGGGCCAACGACAGACCCTGTCAAAACTTCCTGTGCCAAAATACATGTCTCATCATCACCACTATTCATGGCAGTGGCTTCAGGTTCCCTGCTGCTTTCGGCCACCCCTAACTCAGCACTTGTGAGAGGAAGACAGGAAACACACTTTACAGTCTGCACATGATGCATGCACAAATGAACACATGAACACATGCACACATGCGCACATGAACACATGAACAAATGCACACATGCACACATGCACACATGCACATATGCACACATGCACACATGAACACATGCACACAAATACACTCCTCAGTACAGCACATACACACACACACCAGCAATCCAACACATACTCTATAGTGGGTGAAGGTGGGTGTCAGTATCACAAGGTAAACAGTCACCACACACATGTCAGCATGCAGAATAGGTGTTGCACAAGACCATGCAGTGCAAGTGTAGACACCCCTATTTAATGGCAGTATACATGGCTTTGATGCAACTGTGTAGTTGTTCAGTGATTGGCTACACCCTGGAACACAATGTGTACATGGGCACAACATTGCTGTGCAGGTATTATCAGCTCTGCAATGTCCTGTGCACCATCACTCACAGGTATACATGCCATAGCTGCATGTGTTTTCTGTGTGACACATAGATTTCCATGTCTGAGTACAGTGTCTGTGTCCATAGCAGATAATAGTGGGCACAGGTGTAGCACATGCATGCTGTGTACACACACAGGATGAGTATTGCATGTTGACATGAAGGAATCCCAATGCTCGACATGACCAGTGTACAGTGGTTGTGGTGAGTGTGGGACATATTGCAGATATGTCAGTGCCAGACATGGCATGGCATGCTACACGACTGCAACATTAAACAACACACATACCCAATGTGTGTCAAGTGACCTATACACCCACTAGAATTCCAGGACATATATGTGACACTTTGTTCGGATGGCAACTGCTGTGCATATTGTGTATACTGGCATATGTAAGCACACACACAACATGCTATGCATATTGTGTATAGGTGCATATGTTGGCACACACACAACATTGAGGTGCAAAGCAATAACTGCTATGAGTAGTATTGTGGTCACTGTAACTGGATGGGGTGTAGTACCCTGTGCCATCATCAACATACATCTTGTGGTCACTCACAGCTACTAATGTGTGCAAGACCACCACCTAGCATGCTGTACCTGAACTGCAGTGCCGTGGCTACGTTCACAATTACACAGCCACTTTGTACAAGGGTGTGTGAGGTGCCCAATAGGGAGCATTGCCTAACATGACTGTGTTATGTGTTGTAGAGTATTGCACTGCCGCATGATAGGCCTCTAACCCTGAGGTAAATCATGTGTGTGTCCATGACATGTGGGATACTGAAGTGTGACCTTACAGTGGGTGTGTGGTAATGCCAAATGTAGCATGTTTTCATTTACTGCATATGATAAACATGTTCTGTTGTGTACAGCTGTAGCAACTATGCATATCCAATGTGCAGTACAGTGTTGCCACAATAGTGTCTGCTGCACTGTGCATTGCATGTGATTGAGGCAGCAACTGACTTTATTGAGATGTTTAATGTCTCACAGCAAACATGCACAGCATGCATTATGCGTAGGTGTGTTATGTGTACATGGCCTACACCTCACCTATGACATGCACATTTCATTACCAATATTAAAGTGTTAACACACTCACCAGCATGTATCGTCTGCCCTGCTGTCACACCAGAGGGACCTACAAGAATATGACACTGTCTGTCAGTGGCCACAACTGTGGCATTGCTACTGTGAGTGTGCTAAACTACAGTGGAACAACAGTCAACAGTCACAAGTGTACAGATACTATTCCATATATCTGTATTTTACACAATAGGCAGCACAACTGCTAAACACACAGTACACCTCTCACATATGCATATTATAACAATACAGGTAACAGTAATCTACAGCTAGGGCATATTACCTGCACGCTCCATGTCATCATGCTGGATGGCTCCGGCCTCCATGATGATACATGTGTGATGCTATTGCTGCTGTAGACCAGGAGCCACCATGCTTAGGAGCAGCTCCTCCACTCTGGTGAGGGGGGGATGTATGGCCGCCCCACCACCTGTGGCAAGTTGTTGCCTATGGATATCAGACGCACACTGCCGGACATGTCTAATTAAATCACTGCAGTGATGGTGTACATGCTCATATGTCTGGTTATGCATGCCTATGTCATTTACCCGATGAACAAGATCTTGCCACAGTGCAGTACGCTTATGCTGGTGCTGGCTGGCCCTGGAAAAAAGCAGGTTATAGTGCTGCACCAGGCTGTTGTGTATTTCCTGTTCCTCCGCAGCTGTATACGACGGATTGTGTTGATGAGCCATAACCCTGGAAGACAATTAAACGGTATGTGTGAGCAAGTCATGTGGCACACTTAACATTATTAGGTACAGATATCACTTAACTGCCATATATAGCATCTGTTTGTCTATCAGAGGATAAACATGTTCAATTCCACATATCAGTGCTCAGCCCACAACTGGCTGACAGTGCCTGCCACACTCTATATAACAAACCAGTATACACCAGTACTCGGCACACTGTTTGGAATACAATGCACAACCTCGCCACGGGGGTATATATCAAGCTAATGCATGAAGGAATATGTCATCCAATACAATGAATGTAATGTACATTTACAGTATTACCAGTAAACCACCCCAGTCTTTGATGCCATACCCCTATCTAACATATTTGCCCAGTTGTTAATATAGCTGGCATACTGCTGTAACAGAGTATACATGTTTCTAGGTACACACACACACACATACCCTGTAACACACATGTGATTGCGGGCATGGTACAGACATCATTACACACACATCAGGCATACATACAACACACAAATGTATGCCGACACAGATGAGCATTACCTGTGTACCTTACAGTAGTGTGTGCCCCTACTTACAGATACCTATGCCTGAGGTATGTAATCTGTGTAGACTACAGGAAAAACACAAGACAGTGTTACCAGGGAATGTGAACATACACCATACTGTGCTGTTTAGGCCTACACCTTCAGGTAGTACAACAGTTCATATGTGAGCTGGATTCACCAGCAGTACCACTTACTGAGCATACATGTATTGCTTCAGCCAACAATGGGACACCATAGTCGTACACAAGGAACTAGGTCACAACATATGCCATCCTACTATGTCTGCATCCCAATAACTGACAGATCTTTCTCTAGCCTCACACCTAGGACACAAACTACCATGACAGACACAATCTCACACTAAGCTATTACACCTTTACAGACCCTGCACACAGTCACTGTCACACTCATTCCACCTCACATAGCAGGTAGTGCACTGAGTACATGTGTGTGTGCATTATGTCATAGGTAGGCAATACGTTATTGGACCTAGGGCTTAGAGCAGCCTAGCCATATGCTACCCTGGCCTTTGACACACATGTACTGTGATTTCACTTGCTCCTGTCAACCGGATACACAGAGGTGACTCCCAGGGCATATTACCTATCTCAAAAACAATCATCAGGGGTATGTATGACATCTGCTAATGAGGAGCCTAGTTTGTTAATGCTGGGTGGTTTAGTCCAGAGTATGGCATATTTGTGGATAGGAGCCTGTACCTCCAGCATGTGCTATTTAGTGAGGTGCGGGGATTAGGGCCCTGGGTCATGTAGCCCGGAGGGATTGTGAGGTGTTGACATGGTGGTTGGCCGACTGCTATGGGTGTGACATACCTCTGTATGTCCGGCAGTGGTAACCTCTGGGTGGGCGGTATGCAATGCACTCTAGCTGTGGTTTTGTGAGTCAGTCTGCAAAGGGCATGTGTTTGAGGGCAGTATTACTCTTTGTGAGGTATGTCTGTGGCCTTTCCACTTGCTGTGGTTGTCTTGTGAGGTACATACCATATGGGGCATTGTGATGAGTAGAGGGGAACACTAACCTATATTTCCCTAGATGACACACCTTTTGTGTTGACACATACCACGTAGACAGATTACAACACTAGTGTGGCACTCTGATTATCAAAGGGGAGCCTACTGTCCACCTGTGTCCCATGTTCCCTTCTGACACCTTCAGTGTTAGGCAGGCTACCACCTATGTGGTAGTTACTGGGTAAAGTGCTTTGGAATGGGATATGGCACTGCAGTATCAACACTGGTGTTCAGTCCATGCTTTGGTCAACAGGCACCTGTTGCAGCATATATGACCCCATGTCTCCCTCTCTCTCTCTGTATGTATATATATATATATATATATATATATATATATATATATATATATATATATATATATATATATATATATATATATATATATCAATATATATATATATATATATATATATATATTATATATACACACACACACACACACACACATGTATATATATATATATATATATATATATATATATATATATATATATATATATATATATATATATATATATATATATATCTACACACACATACATCTAAACATCCATTGCTGTACATATAGCTGCACATATAGGCACATATACTGCCCTCCTTTCATGGTGGGGATGTCAATTATGCAACAGTTGTGAGACATACGGTTATGTAATAATATTGCACAGTGTTGTGCAGAATGCATTTTGCTGTCCTCAGGCCATATAGCTGTAGCAGGCCTCACTGCCTGTAGCTCAGTCCCACAGTGTTTAACCACCACATGACATATACCGGCACTGCTTGCTGTCTGCAATGCCACACACTACAACCTACATACATATGTGCACATAGCAGCCTTCAACAAAATACATATGTCCAGCCTTCACTAACAGTTGCAGTATGTCCCTTGCCCTATGCAAATGTGCATGTACATATAGATACAGACTGCTGCCACATATGGATGATACACAGTATGTAGAGTACCCTTCAGACACCTCATTCGGATGCCAGCAAATACATATCTGTTACATACCTTACCTTTGTATTCCTCACCTCTGTCTGTTGTAGCTGTTGATTTATTTATTTATTTTTTTTTTTGGTTTCCTCTGTGTGTTGGTCTTTCTTTTCAGTGTCTGTCTCTTACTGCCTGTTTGTATTCGTCTGTCTGTCTGTCTGTCTCTGTCTGTCTCTCTCCCTCACACTCTCTGTCTCTCTCCCAGTTGGTGCAATGATATTATTGCATGTGTGGACAGCAGGTACAGGCTGCTGTTCTAGGTATCTGCACATGTGCATGTGATGGCCTCTGCACCATTTGGTGCCCACCATTTAGTAACTGCATGCAGCCTGCTGTGTGGTAATTGCAGTACTCACTGTGATTTCAGGACACTGCTATAAAATGATAGGTTAGGTAGGTGTAGCCCTTTCAGTTTTGCAAGGTGGGGCCCATGCTTGTTTGCTGTGGACACTGTTGTCTCAGTCAGAAGGTTGGTATATGTCTCATATCTGAAGCTGGGTTGTAGCCAGTGATATGCATGTTGTACTGAAATCTGGCTGTTGCTTCTTCCAGTACACTCTTCTCAGTGTGTAAGTTTACTCACACCTCCTAATGCTAACACTGGATACATGGGAGTATGTACTTTCTTTTCGAATTAGAGAATTAACTGGCATACAACAGTAGTTACAGTAGCGCTTTACCCAGCTAAACAGAGTTGCCCATAGTTTAACAGCACTTTACCCAGCTAAACAGAGTTGCCCATAGTTTAATAGCACTTTACCCAGCACAATAGAGTTGCCCAAAGTTTAAAAGTGCTTTACCCAGCTCAATGTGTTTGCGCAGACGTGTGCGCCGTGCCAACCAGGGCACCGTAGCGCACCGGGGAGCAATGTAGAGCTAAGTTGCTTAAATGCAGCTACACCCCCTAGCCTGTCTAGACAGTATTAAAATAAAAGAATGATAAGGTTTGAACCCAGGACCCTGTGCATCATAATCAAAGTACAGAACCACTAAGCCATGACAACAGAGGGGAAGCAGCCACTATTAACATTCATAAACATACAAATGGTAGTTTAACCATTACTAAGCAGGTCTGCAGTCAGCCAAGAATTTTACAAAATGGCCAATCATAAAACAGTGTGGGAAATGCGGCATATTTAAGCCCCATAGGCAGGAATACTTGCCATAACTGATTGTAGCTCACATTTGCAGTCAAAATGGCAGGTGCAGGAGAGAGTTCATTCTTGCGAGTGCAACGTTGGGGCATCGAGGAGTCCAAATACATGGTTTGGCTCCTTGTCCACCATCACGACTCAAGACTCCTGCAGGGCCAGTTCCAAGGGACGGAATACAAGGCAGAGGCTTGGAACCGGTTAGCTCGTGACCTCACCAGTGCCCAAGGTGTTCCTCAGACTGGTGAGCAGGTCCATCACCACCATGCAGACCTGAAGAGATGAAAGCAGGACCGCCTGAACCAGTGGATACAGGAGACCCATGGGATGCAGAATGCCCCACAACTGAGTATGTAGCCATAGAATGCGGTATGTAAGAATTGATAATGGAGTACGTATAATGGATAGGTATGTCTCAATATCCCTTCATTTACTTTACAGCTGCAGGTGACCATGCTATGAATCAGCAAGCCTATGCTGATAGGCTGCTAAGGCTGCGCCACCAGGTAGGTTAGTGATTATTCTGCATGTATTGTTATATAAAATATGGGAGAGAGCATGAAAGAAAGTGCTGTAGTCCAATAAAATAGCCATGGAATTGCCTGAATAAGTCCTCTGCATGTACTGTCAGATAAAAATGTCAGAGAGGCAGAAAAAAAGTGTAGTAACCCATTAAGAAAGGTAACATATGTCTGGAATAATATCTCTGCAGGCACTGTCTTATAACATAAGTGAGTGAGCCTGAAAAAATATTGTTCTAACCTATTAATAAAGGTATAATATGTCTTAAACATGTCTGCCATAAACACTGTTAAAACAAATAAAGGAGTGAGCCTGTGGAAAAGTGTGCAATGTCATTAATAAAGGTCTAAAACCCAGAGTGTGTCTGTATCACAGAGTCTGAAATGTTGTTGTACCCTTGCATTATACAAACAGTACTGTTTGAAAATGTGCTGGCAACCCAGAGTTATGCAGTCCCATATAAAGTGGGTGATGGAAGTGCTAGTAGCTGTGAAACATATATACAGTCCACAATAGTCAGTTACTGGCTGGCATGAATAAGTAAACCTGCACACGTGTAGCATGTAATTATTCACCAGAAATGTGAGTGTGTGTCAAGAAATGCAGGGTTCTGTACAAATCAAAGTGAAAATGTCATGTGAAAACATCCCAGATATGTAGATAAAGAAATATAAATGCAAACAAGAAATAGGTAGCAGTAACATCTGCATCCTGGACAGTTAGTATGTCAGATATAGGCCAGGCATATATTGAACTAGCCAAACCCATGACACAACCTAATGTATGGTGGCAGGTGTAATAATACAGGTAGGGGATATACACTTGCAGTCACTGGGAATGTAGTGTAGACTAAAAGGTGATGTTAACCAAGGTTTTTTCTAAACCCTATCGTATGTGCATAAACCATTCCACACCTCAATGGGTATGTGTAATCTTAAATATTTGTTGGGAAATATGCCCTGTTGTTTTATAAATATTTGCATTGATGCTGATGCATGCACCCTGTTCAAACACCACGTTCATAGTGGCCTGTTGCTACCAAACATCCCTGCATGCTGTTGGAATATCCACTGTCATTCAATATATGCATGTGTTATGCTTGCTGTTCAACTGTTGGAACCTTGGTGTGTTGGGTTAATAGGAATATTACTGCATGCTGTTACGACTAATCTGGAATGCTGTTGTTTATATTGTAATTAAACACACCTAATCACAGAACGTATGGGAAGACAGGTCACAGAGGACCCACCTGTCCCTCCTCAGTTGGCGAGTGCACCTGGCACCAGCAGCTCCAGTGCCCAGCCCAGGCTCCCCTCCTCCCTTGGTCCCATGCCACCTTTGTGTGGAAGCACTGCAGGGGATGGGGCTCATCCCCCCGTGCAAGCGTGGGCAGAGGAGGGCCACCTGTCACCCTTGCTAGGGTCCGGGATGTGGTGCATAGGGAGATCCAGCATTCAGTTGCTGATCCCCTACGCCAGCTCGAGGCGAGAGTGGCGTGTCTCTCATGTGAGCCTGCCTGTCCTACACAGCCACCCTCCAGGCTGTGAAGGTGCAGTGGTGACTGCCCATGGGTGGGGATCTCAGTTCCACTGTCACCATCTGTGGGCTCATGGGCTTGCGATTTCCAAACATCCTTCCCCGTCAATTGTGTTCACCCACCCCATGTGTCAAACTCCGCCCCTGTATGCATATTGTTTGACTTGTCTGTTTACCTCCCCAACCTACCTCCCCAACTATACCTACTTCCTCTACCTCACATTCCACTCTCACCTGAAAAAAAAAAATAAGAAAATGGGCGATCTGTTCCCACAAAAAAATTACGCCCCATACATAGCTGCCCAATTCGCACACATATCCGCGGGACATGTAAACTGATAATTCTAATTGGCAGTACAACATATTTTGTTGTCCTCACCCCTCTCTCAGGGGTGGAAGGTTTCAAACATATGCACAGCTGTTGCTGGTAAAGAAATGGGCAGCTATGGACTTTCCCTACACCCATCCTGCACATCCTGAGCTGGTTTCCCTACTGTCTTTCCCTCTTTGTGCCCCCTTTTTCACCACTTTCCTATCTCCCCATTTTTTTTTCTTTAAAAGAAATTAGCGCGGGGGGTTAGTGGGAGTAAGCACTTTTAAGCAGTAGTTAGCGGGGGTGCGCAAGTGTGAGCTTGTGTGCGCTTAGCTAAGCATTGCTAAGCGTCACACAAACCAGCGCAAACCCACTTACAACTGCTTAAAAGTGCCTTAGTCACTCTGTATGACAAGGCCCTTGTATTGCTCAGCAGCAAAATAAAAAACCTTGTCAGTCTCGAACCCGGGACCTTGGACTCACCAGTCTGCATAAAGTACCACTACACCACAGCAGATATACAATGACTTAGTGCTGAAAGCAATATAGCATGCATTACCATGAGTGAATCTAAAGGGAAAATAGGAATGGCATAACACAAATCTTGTTCTGTGGGCCTTAACCAGCAGGTGTTGTGGAATTGCATGACATGACTGTGAAATGAGAATCAGCCATGCTAGTAGGGAATAATGTTACAGTAGCACCTTACAAACCCCACACAGTATCAGAGCAGGATAAACACTGGCATATTTGCATAGGTCACAGGCCAGACCTCCCAACAGTGACTGATCTACAGGGATGACCCTGATTTGTAAACAAATGTCAGCTGTGCCCCTCTGACTCCCTGTGAAATGTACTAACAGTAGGCAGAAAGGTGGGGAATCTCACTTAATGACAAATGTCAATAAGTGAGAGTAGACACTGGTTGCACATCAGAAAAGGTGTAGTAATACATATGCTCTGAATCCCCCAAAGTCTGAACTGCAAAATGTCTGAAATATATCACAGGTGTATCCCAGTTATATGTACCTTTCCCTGAGGCTGTTCAAATATATACCTGAGAGTATCTGAGGCCCGGAAGAGTCAGAAACACGCAGGCATAATAGCTTGTCTGCTGTTACACACTCTGCAAATAGCTGTAGAATTAATCCCACAAGCATGTCCTTATGTAGAAGTACAACACAGAAATATCAAAGGATGTAGCCATGTACTGCTAGCAACCACCTGTGACAATGCCATTGTTCAGGTGCTGAAAAGACTGCTGTGGTGCACAGTCAAAGAATACTAGGCTGACCTCTGTCTACCATCTGGATATGTCCACAGGTGGGAGCTACTCAGACAGACTACTAGCCTTTATAGACTTACAGGTACACAGCAAATCTGCATGTTCAGTAAGATAAACATCACATGATAATAAATAATCCACTCTGCAGTTCTGCACCCCTACCCAAAGGTACTATATACCCGTGTAGTCAGGCACAACCAAGGGTGTAGGTAGGCATACACAGTAGTGAAATATGTCCAGTTGTCCTGAGCAGACTGTGCTAATGTCAAAACAAACAAACCACAAACTGTTCAGAAGTGAGTAACCTACTAATGACATTGTAGCAGTTCACAAACAGTGCATGTGCCTGATATTCATAATTGGTAGTACAACATACTTAGTTGTCCTCACCCCTCTCTTAGGGGTGGAAGGTTTCAAATATCCCTCCTAATGTATTGCATATGCACAACTGTTGCTGGTAAAGAAATGGGCAGCTATGGACCTTCTCCACACCCATCCTGTACATCCTGAGTTGGTTTCCCTACTGTCTTCCCCTCTTTGTGCACCCTTTATCACCACATTCCTATCTCCCCATTTACTTTTTTGTCAAAGAAATGAGCGCAGGGGTTAGCGGGAGTGAGCACTTGTAAACAGTAGTAAGCGGGTTTGCACCAGTGTGCGCATGTGTGCGCTTAGCTTAGCATTATTGATGATGGCACAGGGTACTACACTCCATCCAGTTACAGTGACCACAGTACTACTCATAGCAGTCATTGCTTTGCACCTCAGTGTTGTGTGTGTGCAAACATATGCACCTATACACAATATGCATAGCATGTTGTCTGTGTGCTTACATATGCCAGTATACACAATATGCACAGCAATCACCATCCAAACAAAGTGTCACATATATGTCCTGGAATGCTAGTGGGTATATAGGTCACTTGACACACATTGGGTATGTGTGGTGTTTAATGTTGCAGTCATGTAGCATGCCATGCCATGTCTGGCACCCACATATCTTTAATATGACCCACACTCACCATAACCACTGTACACTGGCCATGTCGAGCATTGGGATTCCTTCACATCAACATGCACCGCACATCCCGTGTGTGTACATAGCATGCATGTACTACACCTGTGCCCACTGTTATCTGCTATGGACACAGACACTGTGCTCAGACATGGATATCTATGTGTCACACAGATAACACATGCAGCCATGGCATGTGTACTTGTGAGTGATGGTGCACAGGGCATTGCAGAGCTGATAATACCTGCACAGCAATGTTGTGTCCATGTACACATTGTGTTCCAGGGTGTAACGAATCACTGAACAACTACACAGTTGCATCAAAGCCATGTATACTGCCATTTAATAGGGGCGTCTACACTTGCACTGCATGATCTTGTGCAACACACATTCTGCATGCTGACACATGTGTGGTGACTGCCTACCTTGTGGTACTGACACCCACCTTCACCCACTATAGAGTATGTGTTGGATTGCTGGTATGTGTGTGTATGTGCTGTAGTGAGGAGTGTAGTAGTGTTCATATGTGCATGTGTGCATGTGTTCATGTGTTCATGTGTTCATGTGTGCATGTGTGCATGTGCAGACCGTAAAGTGTGTTTCCTGTCTTCCTCTCACAGGTGCTGAGTTAGGGGTTGGCGAAAGCAGCAGGCAACCTGAAGCCACTGCCATGAATAGTGGTGATGATGACACATGTATTTTGGCACAGAAAAATTTGATAGGGTCTGTCGTTGGTCCGCCAATCGACAGTACACAGCATTCAACCCCATCTTTGCGCACACTCATACTGTCAATACATCCCTCACCACCAATGGCCATAGGCGAGGGACAGCATACAGTTGGCATTGACCAGGAGAGTGTGGTACCCATGCCACTTGCATCCCCTCACAGCAGCCATAGCCATAGACTTGGAACGGTACCATGTAGGCAGAGGTCCAGGGGTTCTCGGGGGAGCACCACTGGTCATATTGCCCCTGGCAGGCGTGCCCTCATAGGTCATACAATGACCAGTATTTTCCGGGCTGTAATGCAGGCTCAGGCACGTATGGAACGGTACACCAGGCAGGGACTTAGGGCACAAAGGGCACATTACACCACTATCAAGGACAGCATCCGTGACCTTGCCGGTGCCATCCGGACTTACACCAAGGTCATTGAATAGACATTGGGAGAGACATTAAATGCCCTCCACAACATGTCTTCCATGAGCCAGGACTGTGCGGGACAGTTGCGACATCGATGCGAACGCATGCCAGCAACAGCAACAGCTGGCAGTGGTCGTGGATGGCCCACAGTTCACAGCCACTCCCGTAGTGGCAGTACCAGCCCCAGCAATGCTGGGGCTGGCCTGTCCATTGACCATCCTAGCAGACCATGTACACGTGGCTCTGGCCAGTCCCAGCAGGGACATGGGTCCAGTCATCATACTTCTTCCTCTGATGACAGTACCCAGTCAGGGTTGGTACCCAATACTGTCCATAGCACCTCTGCCAGGCACAGGTACTGTGTCCGTGGCTGGAGACAGTGATCTGTACAGCCTAGCAGGTACAGACTGTGGCTGTCCCACAAACTACTGTATATGGCAGCCACATGGTGGAGCTGTGTGCATGCAGACACACACACATTAACCAAACAACTAGGGCTCACACATACACACACACATTACATCAACATTGGCCCATGCTGTACTGTTGCCCCTCACACACACACACACACACACACACACACACACACACACACACACACACACACACGTACACACACACAGACATGTCGATTGGATTGGTCAATGTCAGTCTCTGGCAAACAACAAAACGCCTTGTACATATGATGATACCTGTGTCGCCTCCTGTCATCTGCATCATTGATGGAGGGACAGGCTAACATGGTGCTGATGCACAGGGTGACACTATAGCAGTGTAGCAATAATTGCAAGTTGTCAACAAGGATGTGTAATGACATTCTTGTAGGTATATCTGAGCAGACATTATGCATCAAAGCTCTGATTGTCAATATAGCATTGTTTACACCACTGTTAGGTCTGAGTATGTATTGTCCACCCTTGTGCCACTTGGCTGAAGTGTAATGTGTTGCCAGCATGTGTTAGTGAGTGGACAGTACGTGTGTGATGTAGTGTACATCTGTGAACAAGGGTGGTGCACACTGTCTGCTTGTACGTGCATAGTGGACACATGGGACATGTGGCATACCCTGTCGTACACATTGTTAACATCTCATAGTATCTTTAAATGGCCAGTATGCATTCTACTACAGTTATGTACTAACATGGGTAGACGTGTGTATGACATGGGTTGACACTATGCTGTGGGTGATACCGTTAATATCTATCAATGATTTGCGGTCTGGTAGTATACAGAACCTCAACAGCATGACTATAAGCAATCATTGGATGATGTCCTGACAAATGACACACAGTTGTAGGGAACTCAGTAACAATTGGATCCTTCTGGTGCTACACTATAACACTAACCAGTGGTAATGACCACCACCCATTCCTGTGACCACACCTGTTTGGCATATAGCCCCCTTAGGTACATGTAGACACACTAGGGATGTGTACATCCAAATCTGGAAATGCATGCATTGACCTATAATGCATTCCCTGGATGGGATGCATATCCTACACAAGGGTATCATACAGACAGATACCTCTTGTCTGATACATGCTGTATAGCAGTAAGCCGACTATGGCATAGTCATCTTCATGTACTATACATACTATCCTGTCAGTACCACACAGGTGGTAGCCCTCAACATTTATGTTGGGTACCAATGTGTACATACAGCCTCATGTTATGTCATGTGTCCCTTGGTATCCACATATCCATAGGTATTGTGGAGTCCCAAGGTGTATCACATAAGACATTAGAGGCCTGAATGCATATCCACAAGGCAGTTGTACACCTATAAAGACTGTCCATTCTTGGCAGTCTTTGTTGTGTATGACCATGTCTGACATATACCCCAGGCATATACCCTCACACACACTACTCTTAAGTAACTGTCATGGGTGTGTGTGCCACAGATGACCTTGGCCACAGAACACAACAGTGGACGGCCTTGTCACATACATACATATGTGACCTACGATCTGAGAAGCAGCGGCACAACCTGTCAAGGGAAACAAATGTATTCATGTAGTATGCAGACTTCACACCTATGTACTGATTGAGGGGACATGTACACATATATATTTGCAAAGGCAGATACCTGATGTGTGCAATGCACTTACTGTTGTAATCATACTATGCCATACCATAGTAAAAGCAAAACCCACACCGCATTGACCAACAGTGACACACACGCAGTCAACCGTTGCAGGATTCAAACCCCTACCTAGCTATGTTATGATACTAGAGAGTGATGCATTAACACAGCACGCTATCTACTTTACTGGGTGGTTTCCATTCTCCGGCTGTATTTGTAGGATGGTGACATCATCAGTCTTTCCAAAGAGGAATGTACCTCTTTTAGTGTGTTTTCCCAGTCTCCAAAAAGGGCACTCCTTTCAAAGACAATTGTACACATACACCCCCCCCCCCACACACACACACACTCACTGTTTACAGGATTCAAACCCCTACCTAATTATGTTACGATACTACAGAGAGACGCATTAACATGGCGCTGTTTGCTTTACTGGCTGGTTTCCCTTCTCCTGCTGTATTTATAGGATGGTGACATCATCAGACTGGACATGGTGATGTGTGTACACTTTGTTTTATGCCATTCCAGGAATGGTCCATGTGGGTCAGCAGGTGTCAACAACTTGAACAAGACCTCAGAATCCTTACCTTGTGTGATCTATCTGTGGACACATTGACATTCCATCATATGTCAACACATATTTATACACAGCTTGTTGGTTTTGTGGATACTACATGTGTCTGGGATGTTTATAAAGGGCTATTCAAAGTCTATGTGACACATGTGTAGATGTGTTCATTGATGTATGTCCTGGGTGGCTGCCTTGCAAACAGTCTAGCAGGTTTGGGAACCATGATCTGCACATGAACATACCACAGTTGGTAGGGTTGTGTGTATGTCAGCTTCCAATAGCTCTGTTTATGACTGCAACCATGATGGACTCCATGACCTTGCAGATCAGACTTCATAGGCGTACTGGACTTGACTTCCCATAGTGTGTTGTGCACCAACACTTGTGGGGAGTGCCATATGTAGCTGTGACACATTTAACAGTTCTGCATCCTGTGTAGGGGGTGAGGCTCAGCTGACTGTTCAGGTGCATGATCTATTTTGTCTGTAGTTAGTGCATGACACATATTGGGAATCAATGTATTCCACTTGCTGTCATGCTTTTGGCAGCTGCTCATCCATTCTACATGTGATATTTCCTGGTATGATGGTATGGACTATTGTCAGTGGGACGTGGGTATGTACATATGGGCCTGTCTGTCATGATGTCAGCACTGTCACTCAGGTACAGTTGGCCTTGACTCAGGACATATATGGGTGTACATTGCTATTCATGACATAGCTGAAGGAGGTGTCATGATTCAGTCTGGACTCCTTCTCAGCTACTCTTTACAAAACACCAACGAACATGAGCACTAATCCCTGTTATACTCTTTTACATGCTTAACACCCTACTGATCCTTTGTTATCAGGCTACAGAGTATGTCATGATAATATCCTGGCATGTCCAGGGGTCGGTTTCGTGTGTACTCTCCAGTCCAGCTGGTGGATATTGTGATATTGACACAGTGTCACTTCTGCCTCATGTACACAGACAACCCTCTACTCCTCCCAACAAACTCAGATATATGTGTGAGATGCACCTATATAGACATACAGGGTGCTGAACTCTCTCGACCCATGACTGGCACGGTCTATCAGGTGGTGAAGGTAACCACACACACCACATATCAGTCTCACATATCCTCTAGCAACAGCACTCAAACCACATTATCACACATAGACATACTTGGATGCTGTAAATGTACTCTGCCTAAGCAGCAGAGACCTCCAAAGCAGACACACACACACCTGCTACCCCACTACAATACCCACATATCACATAGTTCACAATGTCAGTGCGCCACACAGTCACTACCCTTTGGGCTAAACAACACACCTAATACACTTGTAATAGGCGACACTTATTGTCAGACACACTGATGTACCACTCACCAGCCCTAACAAGGGAATAGTCACTTTGGGCTATTTGTTGGGTGCCAGGATCTGCCGCATAACACAGGCAGTCAGGTCACTCCAAAGCAAGTACAGGACTGGCACCATCATTGTCCATGCTGGTGTGTATAACCTCAGACGTTACTCCCTGGACCACATGACATGATACATGGAGGAACACTCTGATCATGTAGCCCAGGCCAGTATGACCCTGACCTTGCCTAGCATCTTACACCCACCTATTATGATGTAACAGTATACGGACACACATCACATTTAACAGTTGGCTAACAAATTGTTTAATTCATAGGGGATACTGTGTCTGTCAGCCTATGGTGACATGCTCAACATGCCACGTAGCTTCACTATGGACAGCTTGCACCTGACACCCTTGGACTTTGGAATGCTGGCTAAGTCTCTTGCTACCACCATAGTGCCTTTTTTAAGCAGGGCTCAGAAGACAAACCCACCTCCATAGACATTACAGGTTAAATGAAACTAAGGGTAATGCTGCTCAACAACAGATGTGTTAACCTCATATGGCGGCCACTCAGGACTCTCCTCAGTATGGAGGATAGCGATATCTGTGCACTGACAGATGCCTGGTTCAGGCTCGCTTATGCACATGAGCACTACCCGGTTATTTTTCATACCATGCTGTCTGACAACAAGACTTGGAACAGACAACACAACTAGGGGGAGTATCCATATACATCACAGATACACACACCTCCGAGTTAGTAGCACTGCAGAAAGCATCACAGACAATACATATACAACTACCATTGTGCAATACTGCCTTTCAGTTTGTTGCCTGCTACAGAACACACTCCCAAACTCAGGAACCACACTCGGCTTTCATGGGAACTATGGAGAATATGAAGGTCTCCACAAACACCATTATATTGTGTGACTTCATATACACAAATATTGACTGGGGATACTACTCAAGCCCCGACACCCTCACCCAACAGTCGCTACAATTTGTAGACTCATATGCTATGGCACAACCAGTCAGCACAGCCACAAGGGGGAATACATATTGGACCTGATCATCACCAACATGGGGACTCTATGTTCCACACCAGTGATATACCCCTCATTGGTAAGGTCAAAACATACATGTATCTCACTGGACATGCATATACCCTCCACACATCCATCCTGGGTAATCTTGGTGAACTTCTCATGAGCCAACGTCTCACTTCACCGAAGCAAGGTGGTATCCTTCAGAGACCCTGAGACAGTGGCAAATACGGCTCACACTGCTACATCCTTTACATAAACATTCTATGGACACCTAGTGGACTGCATGGATTGTGCTATCCCAAATAACAACAGGACTCATTACTCCAATGGCAGGGGACCTGTCTGGTAGACCCCAGCCATTAATAAGCTGTACAACATCAGTAGGAAGCTACTACATGATAGAGTACAATCCTAGACTGGGAAGGCATCTGTGATCTGTGTTAGCAGACAGCTACGATCACTCATGAACTTTTCTAAGGGCCGCTTCTACAGTACAATTGCAACAGACACGTAGGACTATCACACAGCCTTCTTCAGTTATGTCAGGAACCTGGGTGGACACTCACTGATATGCTGTGAGTTACTGCATACTGACTAAACCTACCCTGAACCCACTGGCATTGCCAACATCCTGGCAAACAGGTTCAGTGCAGATGTCTCCCACCCATCCCCCCTAAGGAGCAACTATCCATTCCAACAGAGTATAAACTCCCTGACATCACACAGTAACAGGTGAGTGCTGCCCTCCCCAATGTGTACATCACAGTGTCAATGTGACCAGACGGTGTCCCAGCCTGCATCTTACATGAGCATCATGACAGACGTAACCCTCAAATTACATCACTGTTCAATATCAGAGTTACCACAAGATATGTACCCAAGGAATGTCGTACAGTGACAGTGGTCCCGCTTCACAGAGTTGGTGCCACAACGGACCACAGACAATATTTCCCTATAAGCCTAACTAGCCTGTTCTGCAAAGCTATGGAGTGTATTGTCATGGGACTCATATACATAGACATCGGGAACCTACAGACACTGTGTCCTACACATTTCAGCATTGTTGTGAGCAGATCTTGTCTCTTGAACCTGTTTGTATTCTTTAAATGGCTAACAGGTCCATCAACATAGGGACGGCTGTCCACACAGCCTACCTGAACCTTGCAAAACCCTTCAACACAATAACCCACTTGGCCATTATGCATAGGCTCACCAGCGTCGATATGGACACATATCTCACATGATGGATTGATACCTGGATCAGGAATAGCACCCACATGGTCAGAATTGCAGGTGCCATGTCTGACTATACACCAGTTACACATGGCATCCCACACGGCTCGGTCCTGGGACCTCTCTTGTTCAGTATATATTTGTCTGACGTACAGGCTACTGCAGGGGGAATATGGCTGAACATGTTTGCACTTGACTGCAAACTTGGTGCCATGATCAACTCTCCAGCTGCCACATGCATACTTAAACTGGGTCTCACAGAGATGGATGACTGGTGCCTGAGCCATGGCCTACAGCTAAATGCCATTAGTTGCATAGTCATCCCCTTTGGGAATAACAACATGCCCACACATTACCACATAGGTAGTACTCCATTACATATGGTAGGAGTTGTTAGGGGTTTGGGGACATGACTTGTTCGTACTGTCACCTTTGACATTCACGTTGCCAAAGTGGTTGGACACACCTTCTATGTGGGCCACCTTATCCCATATGGTTTCACATCTAGATCGAGTGAGATCATTGTGCTCCTATACTCATCACATCCATGCTTGGTTACAATGCCACATTTGGGGTGTACCTTACCCGACACCTGCAGAAACTGTACTGGCCACGGAAGTTCCTCACCAAGCAGATCTAGGGACTCACACAGATGACCTGCACAGTTCGGATGCAGTAACTCCAGCTCTACTCAGTCGCTTACCACCTACTCAGATATGATGTGCGCCTGTTGTTTACAGATATACCCAACCCAGAATTACTGGACATGCTCCACCTCAGGATATCCGACTCCCTTGGAGCTACACACTCCAGGGATGTATACCTCAGAACAGATGTTAATAGGACATTGTGGAGGGACAGATTCTTATCCCAGAGGCACCACTCACTCCAGAATGTAATCCCAGTTTCACATAGGCAGAGCCACCCACTGACCACCTACAGGAGACATCTTGACAACTGTATGGGTGATCGTATGTTTACCCCTGGGATATTTTCTGTGTCCCTGCTAGACAGAGGCACACTAGCCTAAATGTACATGGGCTATCTTGTGTGACCTACTATTCACAAATACAGTGTAGTAATCTGACAGGGTTGTGAATGCCAAACACACTCTGGCTAGGCTTGTACATGCCCTAGAGCAGATAGCCTAGTATTGACCTCTGAACCTATGCTAATGTTCAAGATGCACAATGTTTATTGCTGATACTGTTTGCAGGTCTTTATCATCTTTGCTTTACCAGTTTCTATGAACAACTTTGGTATTTGCAGAACATATTTGATTATGACAGGGTTCCACTATATTATAGATGTGTCTGTTGTCATATAACTGTGCGCACAGGGCGGATTGCTGTATAGTGACAGGTTCCTGGGTTAACACATGCAACTTCCAGATATGCGTGGCCCACTGCTGTACTCAGACATGGCCTAAGTGTGTGAGCATGCTCAGTTCAGCCATTCAGTGTTTTGTTGCCTGACAGTTGTCTCATTTATTCAAGTGTGTGAGCATGCCCAGTGTGACCTTTCAGTATGTTGCTATGTGAGGTCCACTACATTTGTTGATGTGTGCGAACATGACCGATATTAACATTTATACTGTGTGTGTTGGAAGCCAGGTTCTGTTCTCACTGCAGTACTCACCTTTGTGTCATAACTCGACAAGGATTATGCTGTGCCTGCAGGGTTTCCATGAAATACTTTGCATAGACTTATCAACATTCCTTCATACAGGCTGACCACTGCAATACTGTCATGGTTTTAGTGGTTCAGTACTTTGGCTATAGTGCACAGTATCCTGGGTTCGAGGCCCATCACTGCTTTATATTTTCATACTGAGCAGACCAGACTGCTTAAGGGCCAATTAAGCAAATATGAGCATGTTGGCTTTTGTTCAGCTTTGCCCTACTTAGACCAGGCTTGTCCGACATTGCTCAATATTCACCAACATTGCTGGACGTTGCCCAATATTACTGAACATTGACCACAGTTGTGCTAGTTGGTGTGTGCGATTTTGTTTACATATACTACATGGTGGTAAATGCTGTTTATCACTGCTTTATATTGCTTAACACATGGCAATCATGCCTTAGGGGGTATTGCAGGGCTGCCTATGTTGGATGCACATACTACACTCCCTGTACATGTTTGAAAGCAGGTAGTGTCAACTTAGGTATCCCTTTTACTATATGTGCGAGTCGGAGAGAGGTATCATTTCCAGAGTTCCTACTGAGCCAGTGTATGTGCTATGCGTTGCCTCTTTGCCAAGGCCAAAGCATACTGGGCATGCCTCCTTCTGCCTACTGGGGCAGGCTGAGGTTGTTCCTCCTCCGAGTCACACTCTGCCTGTGATGGCCTTGGCAATGGTGGGGAGCTGTTTGGCCCAGGCCTATGCTGGTCCTGCTGCAGCTGTTTTCGCAGGATCATATTATGAAGCATATCACATACCATAACAATTTGGGTACATGTAGTTGGTGAGTACTGCAAGGCTCTACCAGATGTGTCCAGGCACCGGAACAGTGACTTGAGCAGCCCAAAGACATGCTCTATTATATTACGTGTTTGTGCATGTGCCTCATTATGGCATTCCTGTTCAGGTGTGTGTGTGTTTCTGATGGGTGTCATAAGCAACGGCTCCAGTTCATAGCCAGCATCCCCCACTAGGTGACCATGTGGGATGTCCCCATTGGCAAATGTCTGGTACAGCTGCATCAGATGCCAGATATGGGAATCATGGTAGCTTCCAGGGCAGCCTGCACACACATTCAGTATTATGCCCTGGGCATCACACATGACCTGGCAGTTGATGGAGGGAAAGCCCTTGTGGTTGAATTAGACCCTACCCCGCTCGCTGGCTGGTGCTTTGATGCGTATGTGCATGCAGTCTATTGCATCCACTACCTCAGGGTATTCCGCTATTTGGTGAAAGAGATGCATATTGCTGGCCAATACATCATGGGAATTGGGGTAATATACATGATCACTGACATGTGTTGACATGGCATCCAGGAACTGGTGCAGTACCCTGGATGCTGATGCCTGTGATATCCCCATCATATCACCAGTTGGTCTCTGGAAGGTACCTGTTGCTAATATTCTTAGGCCAACACATACCTTGGTTTCCACTGTTCCCCTCCGTTGTTTCTGTGTGTGAGACGTGGCCTGCACAGCTCAACAATTTGCTGCAGGAGGTCTCTGTCCACTCTATAGTGCTCCACTATCTCCAGCTCATGTAGCCCCTGGTAGGTTACCCTGGGCCTGTATACTCTTCTCCGTCTCCTCACTGTGGGTTGTCCAGCAGCATTTACATTGTCACCACCCTCAGCATGTTGCATATGTCGCCTTATAACAGCAATGGCAGCCCCTAACATTTCTTTGTCTCAGTAAACTTTTTCAGTTTTCACTTCTATTAGCTTACTGCAGTGTCTGTTGTGAGAAACATAGTTGTTTGCAGAGTTTTAAGTGGTAGGCTGGGCTGGGCTAGTGTACTGCCTGTGTAATTGCCTGATTCTGATTGTTTTCACCTGCTAGCTCTGCTAGTATTCCCTGGTAGCTTCTTACTATTTGTTGTGCTTACTTTTTTCTTTCTGTTTCCACAGGGGGGGAGCGCTGCTCACACAAGTGCAAACGCACACAGCAGCTAACACACGCGCACACATGCTTACACGGACTAAAACTTGCTTATTCAGGTTAAAACGTGCGCACACCAGCACAAACATGCTTACAACTCTTTAAACAGCCTTATACATGCTTACTCCGGCTTAAACGTGCGCACTCACTCTTACACGCGCGCACTCTGTCTTACTCGGGTGTACACGCACACACACGCGTGCATACCCGCTCAGCAAGAAACTTTGGTGTTATCCACGGCATACACCTTCCATTTCTTGCCTTTCCCTAGCCTACCTGTTCACACACCTCTTTCCATGATGTGTAAATGACAGCTGACACATGCCACTCTGCTCTAATGAGCTTCACTTCTTTCATACATACCCCCCTCATTATGTCACCTATCTTCTACTCTGTTACTCCCCTTATCCTACTCCTACACTCCACTGACTGTGCTCATTTGCTATGCAAACTTACGATTCACTATCCTAACCTTCATTTACATAGGATTGCCTACTAATGCTTGGTTACATGTCTTAGACTGGGCTTCCCCCCTTAGCAACCTCTACTCGGTGGCCATGTTGTCTTCAGCCTGTCATTCCCTTGCATTGTACATTAACAATTTCAATAAAATCCACATTTGTGGGTTTTAATTTTTAGTATTCTGGGTTTTAGAGCGTAGCCCGTTTGCGCGGCACTGCGCTACGCTTAAACATCGCAAATCAGCGAAAAAAAAAATAAAATATTTTTATTTTCATATTGCATCGGGAAACATTTCACATGGCCATATATTTGGCCATTGGCATGCTTCCTGCACTGGATGCAACCTTTATTTGGAGCTGTCACAGCTCCATTTTGGTATTTGCAGAATGGTACTCAGTGGTCAACTGAGTACATTTCTGCAAATAACACTGCTCTTAGTCGGACAGGTTCGGGTTTCCTGAATTGCAAGTCTACCTCATTTGCATGCCTTTCACCTTCAGTTGAGGTAATTTGCATATCCCAGCCCTGTCCGTGTAAGAGCCATTTTAGGAGCTCTCTTACACGCCCCTGCAGGCTGTTCCTGGATCACTCGTCGGACATGATGGCTGCATGGAGTTTTACTCTACTCTAAAGCTCCGTGCAAGCCTTTGTGAATCCGGCCCTGTATTGGATGTTGAACTGAAAACAATGTAACAGCTGATAAATCAAGCATTGTGAAATTCTTTGATCTAAAACTCGAAGCCGAGATGTCTAGAGGGAGGGATTCTGCCTATTGTTTTGAGACCAGAGTTAATGGCTAGAATGTACATGTATAATTTCTTTTATTGCTCTGGCTTCCTGACCAGCTGCAAGATCAAAAGGGCTATTGACCTTTGAGTTTCTGTTAGCCCGGGAACAAGAAAGAAAGGATGTAATCTGAAATGAATCCGTTGGACATGTTTTATCAATTTAAGGAAAGAAAAAAGGAGGGCATTTAGCATTTGTCTTGAGAAGATCCAACTCACCAGTACTCTGTCTTTGTTCTATATGTAAGTTTATTTTAGAACTGTGTTTTCTCTTAGATATAGCTAGGAAGTAGGAAGATTAGATTAGTTTTTTCTGTATTGATGTCAGACCTTTTCTACTGTATTATTTTAAGTATTTTTCTGTGATCTCTGAACTCTTGACTAGCACTGTGTAGTAAGAAGTATTGTGTTGTGTTTTTATTATTTATTATAAATATTTTTAAACCTTTCAACTGTGGCTGTTTTGTGTAAAGATAATTTAAGCTATAAGAGTACATTGCATGTATTTAGTGATATTGTACAAAGCCACTCCAATAGCCTTGCTGTTCAGTCACACTTGCCATTTGGATAATAATGTTGCACAATATAATTGGACACCCTTCCATAAGGGCCTTTTAGTAGCTGACAAATAGTGAGTGGTGGCAAGTGGTACTACCATATAGTCTGGCTAAAAGGGCACAGCTGGAGAACATGTGCCAGCATTCCCCAGGAAAAAGTGTGGTTGTATATCACTCTTATCGCAAAGTGTCTGCGTGTGGGTGTGTCAGCTACTTTGGCAGGGGCATGAAGCACTGTGGACAGAGAGGGTGCTGGAGGTTTTAGATTGCCCACTAGGCTGAGATCTGGATCCTATAGCTGTGCTAGTGGGGAGTCTTATTGAGGACCTTTGAGAGAAAGGGAGAAACCAGCCCCAAACTGACTGTAATCTCTGTGTGCTCTCAAGGGAAATTGTACTTTACTATGTGTGCATTTAATATCCTTTCCCTATATGGATGCCCCTCACTGGTGTTAGTTGTGAGGATTGAGGCTCCTTGATTGGTGGGCCAGTGCACAAGCATCACAATCCCCAATATCTGTGAGTACTAGGTCTAGGATAACTGTACCTCTAGTTGGGGATTGTTCTAAAATGTTACATTCATTTAGATTTAATTATCTAGATAGAAGAGATTATACTTTTTATCAGTTTACAAATTTACAATCCAGCATCAACGTTTTCTTGGTGTCTCACCAGTTTCAGTAATGAACCACAGAGGACACCATATACTTTAGTCTAGTCTAGACATTTTTTTCATTTTTCAGCAGTAAATTAAGTAATGATATCATAACCAATCTTAGCAGACAGTGACCATGGAAGCTCAATTGATATGGTCTTCAGTCATATGAGCTTAATTATTGATCTGTAGTTACAATCCCTTACATCAATTATTTCTGTTGTTCATGATTTAAAATAGGCACCCTGCAGGGCTTCACTGATAGCCATATTAATTAGTAAATCTGTTTTTTTAATGAAAGAGTACATAAAGGGAGTCTAATCATATTATGTTTGTGCATGCTACCAATTTAAAATAAAAAATATATGCTGTCCAAAAAGAGATATCCTTATTCTATATAGAGTGGTTATCCCTTCTTGAAACTGAGATTCTGACCACATATTATAATATTACCTGTCCAATAGGTAAGAAATGAGTAGATATTCAAATTTCCACTCTATTATTTATTAATATAAATTTTAACAAAAATCTGAAGGTAAAATCATATTTCCATATAGAATAACTAGAACTGCAGTCTAAGGAAGCACATAAGAGCCCAACACAAATTCCCAGTTGCCCGAAGCCCTGTCTAGCACAAATTCCCATTTGCCTGAAGCCCTGTCTGATTTAATTACTTGCTCAATGTCACAAGGCAGGCAAATAAGAGCTGAGGTACTCAAGCCCTGTACCACAGGAACTATAGTGCAGAACCTTAACACTCTGGGCCATCTTCCAGATAATCTAATCATATTGGTAAAGTATATTAACTCATATAAAGTAGAGACAATTTAGATAATGTTCAAGGAAATATATCAGAAAAAAATATTGATTATAATCTGTAATTAATCTCCCAAATATTCAATGTAAAGCTTAAACTAAACAGCTAATGAAGACAGTTTCAAAGCAATTATTAAAAAAAATAAGTCATCTGTTTAAAAATAAACACATTTAGTAAAGTACTACTTAAAAGTATGAACAATAAATAAGTCAATATTTTATAACCTAATAAATATGCATATCACATTAAAACAGAGATCAAAAGCATTAATAAATGTAGCTGCTAAAATGTGAGTGCATATTTTACTGACTGTACTTAGAGACATAAATCAAGACCTGCAGCCATCCTTGCACTGTATTCTTTTATCTAAACCTAATAGTAAGATGTCCCTGCTGTCACTGGAAGGTCTGCTGCTCAGACACATTGAAGCAAACCATAGATATTTTTTCAGTTACCCTGAAAGCTGTTAAAGCCTTTGATAGTTTTATTATCTATTTTATATTTAGAAACACATATACAATGAATGTATTATATTCATTCATTAAGGAATTTAATTTTTTTATCAAAACCTAATTAAATTTCCTTCAGTAAATAGTAGAAGTTCAAGACAAATAAAAATCAATTCTCATGCAAGCCAAATATGTTCCCTATCCTCATTCCTAAGTAACCTCTACTGTGAAGCCCTGTTTGATTATCTTGTACAAAATACAATTTTTGATCTATACAGAATATTACGAAAACATATTACAACTTTTGCTTACAGTATGTTTATTTCTTATATCGACTTTTATAAATCGTTATATAGATCAGGTAATCAAAAATTTTCTTTCTTCTCCCAGCTTGGCAAAATATAGATGATAGCTGCTCTCCCTACCTTTTTGCCCACACAACCCTCGGATCTCACAATTATTCCATATAAGGAAACATGGGGCAACACTTTATTGGATGTGCTCTTGACTTCTCAGAGAATTGACAGTGTTGCCATATTTTCAGATATCAAGCAAAATCCCCTCAGTTTATTTTTAAATAAATAAATTGTAGCCCTTTTATTTTAAAAGGTATTAACATGCTGAAATGGTTAAATATCAGCTATTCGGTTTTAAGATTTGATCAGAATAAGATAAACTTTAAACAGATAATGCTTTGATTTGAAAAAAAAAACATCAAAATGAAACACCAAAGCTGGAACAATTAGGCTTTGACTTTACTAGTTAAAGACACAACTATTAGAATGAACTTTCTCCTGTTGCTCATCTTATTTATGAACTCTTACTCATTCATAGCTTTATCTTTCTAGATCTTAAAAAAAAAAAACTTAAATACTTTTTTAAAAATTTCTAAAGACTACAAGCTTAACTTTAAAAAGGACTTCTCCTAAAAGCCATTTGGTTTTAAACTGCTAGACATCCGCATTTGTTATTGCATTACACAGGAAAGTACTTTTTTAGGACTGGTATTTATTGTGCAGATGATGAGATGTGAACCTGCTATGGGTAAAATTAATTATATTATTAATAATAACAATAATAATAATAATAATAATAATAATAATAATAATAATAATATCACAAAACAAGTATGATGGCTTGCTATGACTAACCTTTTCCAAAGATAATGAATGGCCATGTTGGATCATGATAGGGCTTAAGATGGTAGGCAAAGGGGTGAGAAAATATTAAAAAAATTTCGTCAATCAATTGAAGTGGCTATGGCTTTAAATGTCCTTTGAAACAAAGTAAGGGGTTTCTAGACAAGATGCATTCTTATGCTGACTGCCAAAAATCTAAATATCATAGACAACTGGAAATTAATCTTGTGCATTCATAGGTTCAGTTGTTAAGCTTATGGCCACCCCTTGAGGTAACTGACATAATCCCCCCCCCAAAAAAGCGGAGTTTATAATGAGTGGGTTCTTGTGATTATAAAGGGATTTTATTCCACTATCCCAGAATGCCACTTTTTCTGAAGCTAATATGAAATCACAAATGTCAAGAAACTAAGGAACCAAAATATTGAAAACTATTGTCTGAATTACAAAAGGGTGAAAATGTAAACTGCAGTTGTTTTGTTTAGGGGAGAATTACCCATATACCCCCAGCTTTGGGGGCCAATCACTATCCCTTAAAGTTATATATATATATATATATATATATATATATATATATATATATATATATATATATATATTGCCATTGTGTTTCTCGGCTTCTTGTGCATTGGGCAATAGATACTCAGTAAAGTTCATCTCTGCTACTTGCAGGTATATCCTATCCTTTTCTATTGCTGATATTTATTTTTAATATTACATTACCAGATAATGTATTATTTTCCCCAAGTTCTACATTATAGACATAGGATTTTATGTAATACAAGACCTGAAATTGCCTTGTAGGCCAGATAGAAATCTTCTCTGAAACATGCAAGAAGCATAAATCATTGTGAACTTCTGAAACCTTTCAGAATTGCTGAAGTTTTCTGACCCTATGATTTTTTAATAAAAATGTTTACGTGTTTATGATGTTGGCTTGTTCATATACTGCAAAATGCAATGATATATATAATAGTTGCCCCCGGATTCATGAAGCTCGGCGCAAGGCTGGCGTAAGGCCTGCGCCGGCGGTGCAGTGAATAGCCGGTGTAGTAGCGCCATATGCATAGTAATGAGTGCGCGCCGCAACCACAGACACGTGCGTAGGGTACGTGAGCGAGCCCAAGTAGGATGCATCTGGAGGCGTGGTTAAGCCGGCAGGCGAAGAGCAACCTAAAGTGCTGACTGCCATAGTCCGCCCAGAATAGAAATGGCACCAGCCATGGCCCGTGCAGAATGAAATGCACGCAGAGTATGCAACAAAGTACCCGTCCCAACTAAACAGAGAAGCAAATAAAACCCACGCAGCCCGAAGTGTACTTGTCCAAGGAACAAAGGATACGCGTAATACCGTGTCCGTCCCGCAATGTACTGTGAGTGTGCATACCCAGAGAAGGTGTACCGCAGCATGCCAGCGCGCCGTCCCGACATAGGAGTAGCGACCAAGGTTACCACCTGTCCCACTTTGCGAGGGGCAGTCCCTCTATGGGCAGTTGTGTCCCGATTAAAAATATTACAAACGGCAAATGTGCTAAGATTGTAGGACAAAATGATATCCCATATTTAATGTAATGGTTGCATGAAATGGTTATTTCCGTAACTGAAATACCTAAATGTCACAAGAAACAGAATAAGCAACCAAACTGCTACAACAATAAGCTTTTATGTAGGCAAACAAGTGAAGTTCGATGCTACATAGTGAACGTGGGTATGTGTCAGCCTGTAAAATCTGATGTGAGTCCCGAAAATGTCCCACCTTGGCCACTGGAAAAGGTGGCAACCCCAGTAGCGACATGGGCATGTTCACCAGGGTTACCAGCTGTCCCACTTTGCTATGTACAGTCCCTCATTGGACAGTTGTGTCCCGCCAAAAATCGAAAAAATGGCAAATGACCTGAGATTACCTGCCAAAACTATGCCCGCAATATACCTGTAATAGTAGCATAAAACATATATTTTGTATATGAAACACATACATGGCATAAGAAACTGAATAAGGAACCCAAATGCTAACAGAATAAGCGTATATTATGGCAAACAAGTGAAGTTCTGTCAACTCCACTTGCTGTGGGTATGTGTTGTCCTGCAAAATCCGATGTTTCCACAAAAGATGTCCCACTATGGGCATTGGAAAAGGTGTTAACCATAATGGACACAAGCAGTAGTGAGAGTACAGAGCCGGGTAGCTGTGTCGACATAACAACAGGAAGGAACCAAGATACCTTAAACACAGGCAAACATGTGCATAGCAACATGTCCCACACCCAGCAACGTGTTTGTCGCATACACAGGACGGCGTATGTCTAAGTGTAATATCCAGAAGCAGAACCCATCCATGCAGATGTAATATACAATAGCCCCATTGTAGCATGTAAGTCCCACCCATGTACGCCTGTGCACCCAAACCAGCTAGCATCCTTGTGCAGCTACACACCTACACACAATGGGCATACCTGAAATGTGGTAGGAAGTATTGTGTTAGGCAGTGCCACGTGGGCAAATATGTACCCCACATGTCACCAACCCACCTCAGGTACAGATATGGAAATGGCTGCATGTGAATGTGTTTGCAGAATGTGTACATCCCGCATGTGGTATGTACCCGTCCAAACCATATAGGTTTGCACACGCCACGGTGGACATAACTGTACACATGTGGACAAGTCGGGTTGTTGAACCACCGCATCGATGATTAGCTATGCAGAGAAGTCAAACACATATAGCGGAACATGTGCCTACCAAACAGGATGTCCTAACAGGGTGCCACAGGCACAGAAGGGGAAGGTGGGACATCACATGTGGAGAGTAGCGTTGCCGGACGGCCAAATACACACGGTCAAGGTAAAGGACGGAATAACATGCATATGGCAGGATGGATGTTGTTAGAAAAATATATATAGAAACATATATGAAGTGCCAGTTTAGAAGCAAAATACTATATCATGCATTGAATTGTACCGTATAATATGGCAGTAGAAATGCTCATGCATGTAATTGGTGAAGCTTAGCTGTAGTGTGATCGAACTCTGACCCTGGCAGTAACCAGTACAGCAGGCTTATGTCTCTCAGCATTAATTATCTGCTGGGTTACAGAAAAATAAATGTATGTACATGCATAACATCTCCCATTCCCCTGAGGAGGATGGCCTTGTGAGCTCTATCTAAGACAGGGTACAGCTGCTCACCAGAGAGACAAAGGAACCTAGTAGGAAATGAAGTGACGACCGGATCTGAACAGTCTTGGAACCTTGACAGAGCAGAATTTACCGAAGGACATTCTAATTGACTATGTGGCTCGCAAGGCTGTGCTATCCTCATGGGAAAACATTTAATAAGCATTACCTTAGCACTGTTGTAGGAATACAATATTGTGGACTATAGTGATGTCAATGCCCTGTGACTGACCACATCATTACGGTGTGCAAAAGATGATTGTTAACACAATACTCATACAGCTGTTACTTGTATAGAGTAAGACAAAACTCTAAACTTGTATTGCATAGTTATTTGCCTCCTGGTGCACAGTAGTAAAACATTGTTAATCTGAGCTTCCTGTGTTATTGACTGTCATTTTGAAAGGACGAATGAGTGTTACAGTGTGATTTAAACAACGTAATTGACAGATGTGTATGTTCTAGCATGGGAATAGGTCAAGCCAAACACCACAATCACCATGTGTACCACATACAAACAGCCAGTAACACGCAGTAGTAGTGCATGAAGGCATACACAACTGTGGGAATAGTACAGGACATATGGCACGTGCCAAGTGCAGATGCATGACACAAACCCCAGGATGGGTGTCCCTGCAAAGAGGAACATGTGCCAACCACACCTCCCTCAGATGTACGGGCAATAAAAACACATGCCAAACACACAGAAACACTACCGTCCAACACACGACTGCAACGGAGGCTGGTCAAACACCAACATGAAGCATGCACAAACAGGGACTTGTGTAATTGTTGCCTTAATACCCCCCCATAGGCCAAAGAAGAATAGAATGGACATATGCATGTAATGTTGTGAAGGATGTGTGGTAGTCCTCAGTATCACAGTGTTAGGGACACAGATACACTGTCATCAACTGTGACGTATGTGCACTGTAGACAGCATACCTGCAAGTAATACAGAGGACAATCATGTGCCACAGACATATACACTTGAGAAAGAGGATAGGGGATAGACAAGTGTAAATGGGACAAACTATGAATATAGGTTCATACGTCCATAGGTACAGGGTAGGCCATCGACCCAGGTTCAGCCATAACCCTACACCATAGTTAGGATTACTTCGCCAACCTTGTGTGCTGGAGATAAAATACGTATGATATTGCTGTACCGCTGTCAAGCAGTGATAATGATGTAATCCCTGGCCTATATGTGCAATTCCCCATCCAATGGACAACATACCCCCGAACAAGGCTAAGAAGGATCTCTGTCTCACATGTACTGCGATGTAGATCCACATCATTGTGAGTGTCCGGGTGACATATGTGTCACTCCAACACATCCCATTAATGACCGTGACAAGGTTCATGTCACCTGCCCTTGTGGCTCTGAGGGATGCAGATACAGCAGGTGAAGCGTAGACATGACATATGGGTTGACATGGCCTCGTATGTCAGGCACAGGTCAACACTAAACAACAGGTATGTCACTGAATGGGGCAGGGGTCCTACAAGTGGGGCAGCATTACACAAATCCATGTCACCCTGCATCTGTATGACAATTAACCTATGAGGCCTTCCCAGCTGCTGTAGGTGTTGAGTCAGATACCCTCCGAATGGGGCAATGTAGTCAATCATAGGTGTAACACGTAATGAGTACAAGGAGACAATGACCTACCCTGATGTAGATGTGAATCCCTGCACAAACAGGTGGGCAATGTAGAAGTCCCAACGAACCACGATAGCAACGTGTGTGTTGAACGAATGGTGACCAACAACCTCTGTCCCCTGATCCCTGGTAATCACCCCTGCGCTCAGTGGATTGCCACCCATATGCTGGACAGGGGTGACCTAGTACTCCTCGACAGGTATGATGTTGCATTACCTTGCATTTAGCTGTAGGCCATGTCCCTGACAGCAGATATGCATATCTGGGAGGCCCCTTTGAAGGATATCCGTGTCAGATGTCTATCCCACTATGGCACCCGTTTCGCAGTCATCTACAAACAATGTCACCCATAACACCCCTGTGTGTGCCTGTATTGTGGAAATGTAGATGTATAAGAGGAGTGGACCCAGGGAAGAGCCCCGTGGGACACCGCCTGTGACAGGCAGTAGGTCCGACATGCTGCCAGCAACTATGACCGCATGGGCCGTGTCACATAGCCAGTTTACAACCCATCCTGTGATGTACGTGTTCACACCCAAGCCAATGGGTTTATCAATGATACCTGAGGGGGGTAATGTGTTGAAGGCCTTTGCCAGGTCAAGGTAGGCTGTATGGACTGCAAGACCCCCATCAATGGCCTCGGTGACTGTCGCAAAAACATCAACCATGCTTTAAACGCATGAACCGCCCCTGACCAAGCCAAACAGTGTTGGATGCAAAGTATGCAGGTCCCCTATGCCGTCATCTACGTGCCGCAGTATGATCCCTTCCCATGTCTTTGCAGATAGGTCTCCTCATGGTAATGGGACAGTAATAACCAGGGTCAGTGGAGGCACTGGCCCTGTGACGTGGGACCACAGTCGCCGTGCAACACAACCTGGGTACGTTACCCGAGGTGAGGCTACAAAGCAACAGCTGTCCTAACTGTGGGTCTAATTCCTCAATGAGATCATGGAGTACACAGTCGGGTCACCAGCTGGTCCCATGGATGCTATGTTCACTACCCTGGAGAGGGCATGTCCCACCCGTGCATCACAGAACATTTGGGGACCACAAACCGCCAGTACAGACATCACGTCATGTGGGGGGGTGTGGAGATGCTCCCACCTAACCTGTCAGCCCGTATTTTGGCAATGTGTGTATGCTGAGTAAACTCAACATCATCGTGAACCCAGTCAGAGCATATGTGGGAGTGACCTCCCAGGTGTCCAGCATAGCAAATGAAGGCTGTATGATTGTCAGCCAGGTCCATGTAGATATATCTGTGGAACGTGCCCCGGACCATGTCATGACAGCCTGTAGCTCTACACATATAATGACCAAGGGTGTCATACCTCACAAGGTGTCTGCTCCGCCTTGTAGTAGCCACCTCCTCTCGTTGTACAGCTTGTGTATGGCTGGGGTACACCACACTGGATGCTTGGCATTGGTACAATGAACCACAGTTGGGTAAGGGAATGCCTGATCCATGCAGTCCTGTAGGTACCGGTAGACAGCATATGTAAGTGATGCAGTGGCTGCAGTACTGTTGACCACTGGCTCAGGGTCCTTAAAGGAGACCACAGTAGTGTTCAGAATTGTGAATTCTGCCTTTGAGAAAGCCATGTGCATGGTAACCGGCAACACCCACAGCAACGGATGTCAATAGCAGAAGCCATTGTCCAAATAACATAGATTAACGTCGGCATGACAATATGTATTATCAGACATGTATTGACACGTGTCTGCTAATTACACTTGCAAATGGCCGGTAAGACCGGGCTAAAGTGCCCATGATTTATCTAGTCTGGAGGTGTCGTTCCGACAATGAAGTGGCGATACTTCCCAACCGGGACCTCTGGGGATTGATTAAAGCGGTTGTTAACCTGCAACATTGGATGTACACCATTTGGTTCCGGTCTCGGAAAACATGGTTTCCGTAGCACTACACACTATGGGTAGTCAAGCAGACATCCGCGATTGGTGAACACACAGCAGCAGTCAAACCCACTGACCACACGGACACAGTCCGACAAGCTCTACACTTTACATATGCACATTGGTGTCCATTGTAGGACCCAAAAATTTCCCGTACGGCATGCGTGCCAGACTCCGTCATCACCCACGTCAAACGATTGTCGTGACCACATCACAGCTACACATATGCACCGCAAGCGTGTTCAATGTTGATGATAGCTGTCCATGAAATGCAGCACATATGCACAGAAATCCCCAGGGTTCCGAGTCCATAGAAGTGTGTCCACATCACAGTCCCGCACACATGAAGGATGTGTAATGGGTACTGTCGACTGTTGCAGTCAAGGGATCCTGGGTATGTAGAAATAGGGTTCGGTGTCGTTTGGCAGGTAATCCTTTGTCCCGCCCCGTGGGAGGGATGTGGGCGTAGCACCTGCCTTACTCCCCACTAATAATGCAAAGCATCCACCGGAGAATGCTAAATGCAGGTGTGAAATGTGTACAGCCCTATACCAGTGTCCAGTAGGCAATTCACATGGATGGATAAGCGTACGACCAAGATGGCACCCATAACTGCAAACCCGGTGGAATTACAGTGCCGCAGCAAGGCATTACACAGGTAATACACATAGGGACTACACTTGACATTCCCCATACAAAAAACACAGAGAAACAGCTGAGAAAGTCCAAAGCAAAAATGAGGTACTGTAGAAACGGTCAGTGACCACTCAGAGGCCACCAGGAATTAAATGCAGTCACCATAGTATATTGAAGCGCTTATTGTCTGCTTCATAAGCAGACTTCTTCAGAATACATACAATGCAGTCCAACCTACTACATTTAAAACCCTTAATTGGTCAGTAAATTAGATGTGCTAAGTATTAATTAAATGCCTTAAAGGCAAACAAGCTAAGAAACTTTACTTGGGTTACAGATTCCACACAGTGAGTAAATCCGACATTGCTTCAAAAAGTATATTCTTCATAGAAAAATAAAAATATATGTATATATATGACAGAAGAACCAACATAATGTTTTCCAAATGTCTGAGTGTATAAGCTACATATATATGTTCTAGGGATTGTGCCAATATATTACAAGAACTAGAGACACCTAGTAATATAAATGAACCATAATATATAGAGATAAACCCTATGATTATGACTACTGTACAATATAGCAATGAAATGTAAAGATTCACAATGTGGTAAAGTAAATATTCCTTTAGAAGGTTTGGGGGTGATGGGGGACATGGTATCATAGACACGGACAAACCGTGCCCATGTGACTCATCTAACATTCGTACACGGTCAGGGCAGTTCCGTACACTGGGCGGACAAGCCCAAACCCAAAGCACCACAGGAACACCCTGACAATCGAAGGCCTGTATGCGTAGGGGATATAAGCCCCTGTGATCTGAACATCCCTGCGGTCACGACATATGCATCCTGGGCCATGCGCGGGAGGGAATAAGGAATGTTTAACATGTAGTCCCGCACCTTCCCCAGCAGGAGAATGGATGCCTGTGACGTGCGTGAGTGCGGGGGGGTGGGGGATATGTAAATGTAGCTAAGTACCATGGGTATGCATATTAATGAGACCGAACAGCTAACGTGTAGTGGTCACAGTAACCGGCAAACGTGAATGCAGTCCCGTTTGAATTACGACTATAGAACATATAAATGTGAACGTGTACGTAATGCATCCATGCTGCAAAGACTGTTACATGTATAAAGGTGTAAGTGCGTTCTGCACACGTCCGTCAACCGGATCAGAGATATGTTACCGGAATAGTCACAACTAACACAGACCACGTAACCACACAGACCCAGTAAACACATATAAACAGAATACGGATATGTATGTGCGCCTGCGCGTAACCCACAATTAGGAAATGCAAGTGTGCGTGTGCGTGTGTGATCCACTCGAAGCAGGGAAGGTTAAGGATGTGTCCTCCACGTTAACCAGACATGTCTCACAAATGTTAGCCTCTGAAAGTATGGAATCGGGCAATGTCATGTAAAGTACCGTTAGAAATAGTGAGAAACACACGCTATGTGATGAGACAAACATAGACTGCGGATAGAATAACGTATGTGTTAGTAGTATGGATTGATGACGGTTATGCATCAGTAACCCGACCCACTTGTCAGAAGGTGCCCCGTCTGTGCATTCAGTTGGCTCACACTTGTTGACCGGGCTAGGCTAGCTGGATATATGTCCAGTGTCAGCAGAGGCCCGTGGAGAAATGCTCCACACACAATAATAGCACAACATACCAAAGTACTCATATATGTAACCAAAGAAGAACAACAATAGAAAGTGTCCTGAAAGGACTGGTTACACACAGATCCCAGATGACAGACAGATATATGGCCAGTGGAAGCACTTCACAATTATGGGATCAGGTCCCTAAAGTAGCAAGAAGGTCACACACGACACGCCAGCGAATTGCCAGATAGACACTGGTTAATGTAACACACAGCAAGATTAAGGGCCAACATTAAGGGTACACCATGCCAGAACCTGTACAGTGGAAAGGTATGGCATGGTAATTGATGTGTGTACACAGGTAATCCACAGACAGTAACAAAGAAAGGTATGAAACGAGGGGTTCACATGTATATATCTATACACAGCAGTCCGACGGCCCGTATATATGACGCATGGACATAGATTTGTCACTTGAAAACAAGATGTAAACAACTGCAGTTTATTCCATTTCATATTGATATAGTTATAATACAGTCATATTCATATGTAACATTGTGACTCATTTACATTCATATTTATACAAAATATGCTTAAATTGTAGTCATTGATTCCATGCTTTGGAATCGTAATGCAACAATTATACACATTGATATACAAAATCATGATCAAAACACTACATTCTAAGGTTTACTCACAACAATTATCAA
>NC_056733.1:1731549335-1731614335 GCF_019279795.1 Protopterus annectens
GCGCGCTGACATGCTGCTGTACACCTTCTCTGACTATGCACACTCACAGTACATTGCGGGACGGACACGGTATTACGCGTATCCTTTGTTCCTTGGACAGGTACAGTTCGGGCTGCGTGGGTTTTATTTGCTTCTCTGTTTAGTTGGACGGGTACTTTGTTGCATACTCTGCGGACATTTCATTCTGCACGGCCCATGGCTGCAGCCATTTCTATTCTGGGCGGACTATGGCAGCCAGCACTTTAGGTTGCTCTTCGCCTGCCTGCTTAAACACGCCTACTGACGCATCCTACTTGGGCTCGCTCACGTACACTACGCACGTGCCTGTGGTTACGGTGCACTCTCATTAATATGCATATGGCGCTACTGCGCCGGCTATGCAATGCACCGCCGGCGCAAGCCTTACGCCGGCCTTGCGCCGAGCTTCATGAATCCCGGGGAGGGTCTATATTGTCAGGTGTGTCCATATTTCATATTAAAAAAAAAAGATTTTGCCTTTCACCATCTGGATCCATGTAACTGATTTTCTGCTTGGCACTTAGTCTTGCCAACTCCCAGACTATAATCATGTTGAACAGTTTATGATTGCAGTCTGATCTGTTGGCATCATCATTCCAGTCTGCCTCGTTTTCTTCACAAATTTGATTCATCAGTCCCCTAATATCTAATAATCACCAGCCATTCTCCATCCATTCCTTCAACATTTTCTTTCCTCAAATTATTTTGCCATGATTCCCATTGTTCCTTATAGCACTTCTTTGTTCATTATACATCACTCCATGCAGCTACTCTCAAACAAGCATTCAAAATAACAGATTAGAATGTATAACTGTGCTGACTTTGATTCACTTCCTTAACCTTTACAGAAAAAACAATCCCTTTTGTAGAATTCAACACATTTCTCCAACAGACTTGAAATATTTCAAACACTTGAAGTAAAAAATATTATTTTCCCCACTACCAAGCTACTTATTCAAAGAAGATATTCTATATATCCTACCCAAAACTGATATATTTCTTTCATTTTCTTTAACACTTCACCACCAAGTTCTCCTTCCTGCTATGTTTGCAATTTTAGTTTCTAAATGTGTAAACAAAAACTTTCCATAATTTCATCCTTATTACATCTCCCTTACATAAATGGGATAATTCCACTGACATTATAAATGTCTGTCCAATAGCCATCCTGTCTCTTCTCTCTAAAATTCTTAAAAGATGTATTAATTGACAATTTCTCCACTATCTCTTACAAAACAAGCTTATCACCAATAAACAATATGGATTTTGGCTGGACCACAGCACATCTACTGCATTGCTGCCATTTACAGACACTATCAATAAAGCTTGTGTGATGAAGGGCGACACTGCCAGCAGAGCTATCTGGAATTTTGTAAATAATTATATGTCATTTGTGAATATCAACATGATTCATATAAGATGCTTGTGTAACCAATGTATTAGAACTGTATGTCACGTATATATCAAACTAGGTTTGTGCAGACGTGTGTTGAAAAGATATTTTATAAAGTGCTTGTGCTTAAAATCTAACCACAGCATGTCTAACTGGAATAGAACAGAAATGTACATGCACTATCATAACTGACATATGTTAGCAGTGGAAACAGGAGTACAGGAGCCTAACTTCAGAAAAATAACTGATATTACATTACTTTATGGCTAGAGCATAAAAAGGTGGTATCTTTCAGTTTCAGTGCAGCAAGAAGACACAATGTCTGTGCAGAGAAGCTTTCTTTTGTCTTTAAGGTGAAATAATTACTAGTATTGAGATGTGAATGGATCCAGTTGTTTTATGATTTTCACCATCTGCCTAAGATCTGAGGAAAAGCCCTTGTCTATGAATTTTCACAGGTAGATGCTAAATGCTACGAGCTGCCATCAATGGTTGTTTTAAGGCCTGGGAACTAGGAGTCAGCTGACAAGAAATTATGTCATTCTGGAAGCTATCTCAGCAGTAATAGTTGAGATATTAATTTGAGAGGTCTCTTAGTGAGATACAGCATTCTGTATTCTGTCTTTGACCTGACAACAACAGGACCATTCACCACACATCTGCATTGCTTGGTAAGTAAGTTAACTAGAGTATAGTAATTATCTCAGATTTAGTCAGGAATATAATGTAGCATAGTTTAGATGTTTTTCTTTATTTATTTGAGACTGTCTTGCAAAGTTGCTTTTAATATTTCCTGTGATTTTGAACTCTGATATCACTGTAAATATATACTGAGTATTTTCTTGTTATTTTATTATTTATTATTAAATATACTTTCACCTTTCATTGTGGCTGATCTTTGTAGAGCTGCTTAAGTTCTGGGAGTACATGCATATTTATTTGGTGAGACAGTGGGCCACTCCTAATAGCTTTGCTCTCAGTCAAACTACTGTATTATTACTAAAATTACACAGTAAGATTAGACACCCTTTGTTAAGGGCCTTAAAGTAGCTGATAAGAAGCTGGCTGGTGGCAGTTATAACTACCTTATAATTTGGGCAAAAGGGGATATAGCAAGTAGACCTGTGCCAGCCATCCCCAGGTGTGTATGTGTATAAATCAAACCTCAAAGAATGTGTGTGTCAGCTACTTGGGCAGGGACACAAAGCACTGGTTGGACATACAGGGAGCTGGAGGTCTTGGCTTGGCCATTCAGCTGAGATGTCAACTTTATAGCTGTGCCAGTGGGGAGTCTTACTGGGGATCTGGAGAAAGAGGGACAAACCAGCCCTGGACTGATTGTGGTCTCTGTGTGCTCTTAACTCATTACAGCCAGTGATGCTTCCAGGCGCTTCTGCAATTACCTCTTTCTGTGGCTCTAGGCGTCAGATATTGCTTGTTCATATTTGCATTAATAATTCCAAAACCATGCTACATACAAGGTATCAGAATATTTTATCTTGAAGCACACATGATGGCAAACACAACTGTATTCATTATTCATATTTGACTCGTCAATGAGTATTTATCTGAACTATAAGGTGATAACTTCATTTTTAATGGCTCAAGCCAAACCCACTGGGAGTTAAAGGCATGCAATCAAAAGAGCTGTACTGGAAGGAATGAGTTTTTAAGGGAAATTGCACTTGATGCAGAGAGCTGCATCTGGAAATACTGCATGTGTACCTTGTCATCCTCCCAATGTATGTCCTCTACTGGTGCCAGAAGTGAGGATTGAGGCTCCTTGATTACTGGTCCAGTGGTGGATCATCACATCTTATGACACTAATAAACTTGTATCTGTTCTATTTCTAGTTTGATCAAAAGCCTTTGGTTTCTGTCTCTCAGTAAACTCCTCAACCAACTTTCCAACCTGGCTCCAGCATCTCCATCTATTCAATGATTCTCTAGCTATGCTGCCAACAGGCAGCAAGCTGCAAAATGGCAAGGAGCCATCTCTGCATACCTTCCCACCTCCACAGGAGTCCCACAGAGATCCATCCTTAGCCCTCTACTACTCAATATTTTTATCAATAAGCTGCATTCATTTTCTTGTGAAGGCACCTTGATTCAATATGCAGATGACTCTGCCATCATCTGCTCTTCAAATACCTTTACTCACCACCAAGAAATCACTCAAAAAGTGTCCATCTCCATTGAAACCTTGCTTACAATGGCACAACTCCTATTCAATCCCCAAAAACAAACTGCTCCCCTTTACCCCAAAAACATACACCCCTAACAAAGCATATTTCAAAATCTTTTTGGCATATGGCATTGAAATAGAATTTGTTGACCATACCCAACTATTAGGAGTCATAGTACATGATACTCTTAAGTTTGACCTCTACATTCAAGACAATGTAAAGAAAACCCATCAAAAACAAGGCATGCTATATAGACACAAACATTTTCTGAGCACAACCACAAAAAATTACTCTAGCAAAAACCTATCTTCTGCCATCCCTACTTTATTCTAACTAATTTACAATCCTCCATTAAAAAAAACAAAACAAAAAAAAAAACTTGAAAGCTTCTACAGCTAAATTGCCAAGTTTGCTACTAATTCTTCCTTCTTTCCCCATCACTGTAAAACTATGCATACCCTTAGCTGGGTGGAACTCCCTCTCCACCTCTCTTACATTCATCTTATAACACTATATAAAATAACACAGCAAACCATTAGTCTGCCCATCTTTCACCCCTTCAATTAACATTCATGTTCCAAAAAGAACTCTTAGACTGAAGACACACAACTTCTCGCCTAAATAAACTGAATAAATCCCCTGGACAAAGTCTATATTCATACTCAGTAGCAAAAAATGGAATTATTTACCTCTAACCACCAGAACTGTTTTTAACATACATGCCATTAAATGTTCCCTAAAAAGTATACCCTGCAAAATATTGGACCTGCTCCTGTGCCAAAACTGGATGATCTTAGAAACTATACTTCACTCACCTCCTTCAACCTAGATCACACTTCAGAATCTTCTCCATCTTACTACTCCACTTCCTTTGTTTTTCCCAACTACTTTACCTTATTTATCTCTGAAGACATTTCCTCTACCTCCTTCTCTTTCCTCCCTACTTGTCTAACCTACCTGAAGACACCCTACCCTGCACTCATCTTAGAGTCTCCTTCTCTCTACCCTTCTTCCTTGATCCTTCTATAACCATAATATGAACATCTCACTCATACTATGACATCACTGAGTTCCACATCACTGTTTCTAATCATGTAATCTCTGATATCTCTGTAAATATCTTGTTAGAATTGTCTCAGGCCTCATTATCACATACTAATGTATGTAACAAATAATATGACTGTTGAGTTTTTCCTCACATATACTCTTCAACTCACATTACCGCTTTTCATTGCACTGTACTATGAAACATGTGATCTATTTTTTTTCTCATTACATTTTTTTCAATCAGACGTTTTGTAGGGTAACATGATACTTTGTGATTTAAAATATTTGTACTTGATGTTTTGTAGTGTAACACAATAATGTGTGATTGAAAATATCTGTACTTGATTTTTAAAATATTGTGATTGTGGAGCTTTTCTCCCCGGGCTTCCACTGAAAATGGACACTTTCTGGTCCAGTCTGACTTTCAGTAAACAAATGTCAAATAAAATAAAATAAACAAAAATATTCCCCATACAGTTCTCTGATGTTTGTATAACTGCTGAACCCAGTATTCATAAACCTCTCATTGTATATTTTATTTTCATAATGCGGTCCTTGTTTTCAGCAGTTAAATATTAACCATTTGCTTAATCTCACATTTTTCAGAAATTATTACCTTCACCAACCAAACATCTTTTTTCCTTAGACAGTCTATTCAAAACTATGTATATATGTCTATATATATATATATATATATATATATATATATATATATATATATATATGAATTCCTATTGCAAGAACGAAAGTTCACTACTTCGAACTTGTAATAGGAAGCCTCACTTCTGTGAAAGTTCACTTTAACGAAAGTGAACTTTTGTGTAAGTGCAGTTCACCGATAACACTGCAGCACAGTGGAGGACATAAAAAACAAGCTATGTCCACCACTATGGTGGGATAGTCATGGACCTTTGGGTTAGGGCACGGGTTAGGGTAAGGGGATAGTTAATAAAGCTATCCCCTTACCCTAACCCATGCCCTAACCCTAAGGTCCGTGACTATCGCACCATAGTGGAGGACATTGCTACGTCCTTCACTGCGCTGCAGTCATCACAGACCTTAGGGTTAGGGCACGGATCATGGCAAAGGGATAGCCCTATCGGCTATCCCCTTACTATAACCTGTGTCCTAACCCTAAGGTCCGTGAGTACTGCACGAAAGTTCAGTACAACACTCGTTCATTGTACTGAACTTCAGGTAAGTGCACTTTTGATTAAGTGCACTTTCACTGCAGTGAGCATTCCATGTACTATTTCGAATTAGTGAAAATTTGATCTAGTGTATGGAACCCATATATATACATATATATATATATATATATATATATATATATATATATATATATAGATAGATATATACAGAGAGAGAGAGAGAGCGAGAGAGACTGTTTTGTATATATATATATATATATATATATATATATATATATATACATATACACACACACACACACACACACACACACACACACACACACACACACACACACACACACACACACACACGCAGACACACATATACATACATATATGTCATGCTTAATGGTTCTCCTTGTATAACACATGTTATCACAGTCTGTGATTGTTTCTACTTATAGTTGGAACAAATTCTTCTTTACTTATAATTGTGTTAATTTTATAAACCTATAAGAAAACTCACACTGTTGCAAAGGATTTGCAATAACTCAGGGGCAATGCAATTGAATGCTCTGTATAGGTCAAATGCACCTATCCATATTTCTAGGTATCCCATTAAACCATTCCCAGGATTCAATAAAGCAATTTCACCATGGCAAAATAGTGTATCAGATTCTGCATGAAATATGGCTGCCGAGCGATCCAGTAAACAAGGCTGGGTGCATGCACGAGCCTGCCAGCACTATTCTGACATGGACACCACTGAATAATGCTAATTACCTCATTTGCTGGTGAAAGCCATGCAAATAAGGTGAATTAGCGATTCAGTAAGTAGGCAGGCATTCGTGGCAGAGCAGTGTCCATTGCAGAAATGTATATTGATTACTAACCATATACATTTCTGAAAAAATCAAAACAGGCATGACAGCTCAAAGTAAAGCATGTTTTATGACTAGTAGGCATTCCAATGGCCAAATATATGGCCACTGGCATGGAATACTTGCAAAATTATAAAAATAATTTTTTTGGCCAATTTTGGCTATTAAAGTGTAGCGCAGTGGTGTGTAAACAAGATCGTGCAGAAAAATAAAAAAAATATGAAAAGACAATTTTAAGTAAAATCTGCATTTTGCCATTATAGATGGTAGCATGCAGAACCAAAACAATAACAGGTAAGTCTGGTTGCTAGAGAGAAAGGATCTGGTTTAGTAGTGTAACAAGGGACTAAGGCAGTAGGCCATGCAAATGGGCTACATTTATTGAATAGCAAAATGGGACACCATGTCCGCCTGCACCTAGCCATGTAGGAGCTATAATGCTACAGTGTAAGCAGGAGAAGAAGGTGACCTGAAAAGGGTGTGTGTCATGCTTGATGTAAGCACATTGGAGCTCTGTTGTCTCTATTTGCACTTAACTAAGCACAGCTAAGCAAGGGGGTGTGTCTGAGATAGTTTATGAAATGCTGAGCAAGTTTGCATACCTGGGAGGGTTCTTTCTGCTCAAAACTGTACTATAGCTGCAGGGGCTTGTGTGGTGCACCACAGGACTTAAACAACAAGGGAAACAAGGAAAAAAATACAACAGAAATCAGCAGAAGTGTTTACATTTGAGCAGCGGGTGTGCGTGGCACACAGCGGGCCTTAGAAGAGGTGGAAATGGGAAGAGAAAATAGGGGAAATAGCAGAATAAAGGCACTCAAGTACAAATAATACAGCTGGCAGGTGGAATGTATCATAATCAGCCAATCAGACAGACAGCATCTGCAGCACAACAGTATAAACTATGCAAACATCTTGCAGTCTGTTTCTTCCCACAAAATCTGCACCATTGGTGTACACACTTGGGGGAAATTTTAACTGACAAAATGTTAGGGGCTGCTGTCATGTTAATACTTCAGTATGTGGTAGAGACTGAGGGTGGTGAGGAGGATAATGCTGACTACCACCCTAGACTGATGAGAAGGAGAAGAGTGTTCAGACCCAGGGTAACCTACCAGGGGCTACATGATCTGGAGATACTAGAGTCCTACAGGGTGGACAGGGACATACTTCGGCAACTCATTGAGCTGTGCCAGCCTCACTTCAGACCCAGAGCCAACAGAGACAAACCCATCCCAGTGGATACTAAGGTATGTGTAGCCTTAAGAATACTAGCTACAAGTACGTTCCAAAGACCTACTAGGGATATCATGGTGGTCTCACAGGAATCTGCATCCAGGGTACTCCACCAGTTCCTGGATGTCATGCGATGCTACCACATGCCAGTGAGCCCAATTACTTCCCCAACAGCCCTGAGGAGAGGACTAGCAATATGTGCCTCTTCCACAGTGTAGCAAACTGCCAAGAGGTACTGGGTGCCATAGACTGCATGCACATCCACATCAAAGCACTACCTGGTGAAGAGGATAGGGTCTACGTAAACCACAAGGGTTTTCACTCCATCAACTGCCAGACAGGTCATGTGGTATGCCCAGGGCATTATCATTAATGTGTGTGGTGGCAGCCCTGGAAGCTGTCATTACTCACACATCTGGCATTCCTCACAGCTGTACCAGGGATTTGCCAGGGGGACATTCCATATGGCCAGCTGGTGGGGGATGCTGGCTATGCACTGGAGCTGTGAATGATAACACCCATCTGAAATACACACACACACACACACACACACACACACACACACACACACACACACACACACACACACACACACACACACACACACACACACACACACACACACACACACACACACACACACACACACTCACCAAGAATGCCATAATGAGGCACACACACACAAACCAAGATCATTATAGAGCATGTGTTTGGGATGCTCAAGTCAAGGTTCCACTGCCTTTGCATATCTGGTGGAGCCCTGCAGTACCCTCCAGCCACATGTGCAACATGTTCATAGTATGAGCAATGCTACACAATATCATCCTGCAGAAACAGCTGCAGCAGGAACAGCATGAGGAAGGATCACACAGCTCCCCACACCATTGCCAAGGTCCCCACAGGCACAGAGGGACTCGGAGGAGGAATCCCCTGAGCCTGATCCTGTATGCAGATGAAGGCATGCCCAGTATGCCATGGCCTTGGCAAAGAGGCAACCCATAGCACACACACTAACACTGTAGGGACCCTGGGACTGACACCTCTCTCCGACTCGCACACACAGTAAAATGGATGACACACACATCACTCTACCTGTACCTTACCATGTATAGGCAGTGTAATGCATGCATCCAGCATAGGCAGCTCTCAAGCACTGTCCACACAACTGCCATAGGCACAAGGTAAGTCAGTCTTCTAAAGGTAAATGAATGGGGTAGTATGTTCTGGTAGCAAATCTTTGGTATTGCTGCATGCATGCAAGGGAATGGGGTGGCCTACTGGAATAGCAGCAGACAACTGACAGCTATGTGAGACACCAGGAAATGTTTACCCAATAGTGGCTTCCCCACACTATCCAGTAGTAACGAAGGTGACAAATCCCACTGCAGTATATGTGGGGGGGGGGGGCAAATAACTGGGAGTCATAGGTCACATGCATTGATGTCAATGTGGGGGTCCCATACTCAACCCTCAGCATCACCCAGCAAGTCAGCAGTAGAAAACCATAAAGAAATGTCTGGCAAAGGCACAACAGCTCAGACGTTGTAGTGGTAAATTGCTCTGACTATGGTGTACAGGGTCCTGGGTTCGAGACTTAGCAGGGCTGATTATTTAACCCAATCCCTCTGCACCACACACTCCAGAGACCTCAACCTCAGAACCACAATTAACCGAACATACTGGAGGGACAGGTTCATAACCCAGAGACTGCCCATGCTATGGAATAGACTTCCCATACATGTCAAGCAGAGTACCTTGCTGACCTTCTTCAAGAGAAATATTGATGAGTTGATGGGAAATAGAAAATTCACCCCTGGGATAACTCCAGTGGCTCTACTTGACAGAGACACTGGGAACTAAGGTTGGATGGCACAATGCCAGTGTAATCCTATGGCTAGGCTTGTAAAGGCCCCAGGGAAATTAGCTTAGTACACACCTATGAACCTATGAACAAATGGCAACAATGATGAAATACACCCCCCCAACAGATATACACAGTCCTATTACACAGGTCTTGCAGTTGCAGTAAGGCTCTGAAGGGTAAGAAGTCTGAAACTAAATGAATGTCATTACAATCTGACATGTGGTCTTTAGTGATATGCCTCTATTCTACAAGACAAGGCACAATACTGTGCTAAATGGAACCAAATATAACAGTCTGTGCAAATGTGTACAGTTGACAGGTGTGCCCCCTCCATGCCCATATTCCCACAGAAATGCAGTAACATGTATGTTTGCAGGGAAATAGCAGCAGAGCACACATTGCCAGGGCTGTCCCAATCAACATGATAACTTGTTGCATGTCCACAATATGCAGGGGCTAATAAGCTATGTATATGTGTGGTTAATACTGTCAGGATGTGGCCAGCACTTATTCCCGGCTGTTGTGTCTTAGTGGCCTAGGTTCAGTACTGTGGTTGACAGGGCCATGTTCCAAGAACTGCAGTGTCAGCTGTTTTGCATGCCAGCTACACCTATGATAAAAGTTGTACACACTGCCCAGATGTCAATATCTGTTACTGCAGGAAATCTGGACAGGTCATGGACAGGGGGCCATACATATGGACAGTACACAGCTTGGAGTAACCTGCACAGTGCCTGCCATGCCTCTCAACTGTACAGCCCTATTGCCGAATGTTCAGAGGTTTGCATCATATGTGTGGTCTGTATATCATGAAATAGTCATTGTCTGGCAATTCATTGGCAAATCACATAAGACTAAGGTCAGAAAATAATGACAGATTGTAGTCTCAGACTTCATACCCTTTAGAAAAATGCATGCCAATGCAAAACCTATTATTGTATCACCTTTCTAGGTTTGTAAGGCCAATACTTAAAAATGGTCCCTATATGTAGGCATTTGTCCTCAAATTACTTATGGCTTTGTCCAAATGTCTGGCTCTAAAGAGCTGGGAGGTATGGTACCTAGTAGGACAGCAGGTACCTGAAGGCCAGTGTACTGCCTGTTTATAAAAGACTGCCACCTTTCTGTCTCAGCACTGACAACATGTCACTGGCCAACAGCCATACCCCTGCAATGACAGAGGTTGTCACAGAAGGAGCACAAGTATGCCTTGTATATCTGTTCTGCTTGTCCTAACATTGTATTCACCTGACAACTATTTTCAAAACAAAAAAAGTCATATAAAAACACCAATGGCAGACAGTGGTGAAGCAGATGTCATACCTATAACAGAAAGCAAGCAAAAACCAAACTGGTCCCCAACTGTTTATGTTTGGAAGAACAGTATTAATACTCTGTCTCCATGTGTGTGCCTTGTCTGACTGTCATATATATGCCTGTCCATATGTCAGAGTCTGTGATGGTTTGACAGCTAGGCCCATATGTAGCCTCATAATAACATATAGCAACACAAACCATCTGAGGAGCACAGCAGATGTAGTGGTGGAATGATGGACAACCTGCCATCTATATATATATATATATATATATATATATATATATATATATATATATATATATATATATATATGTATATATACACGCTCAGAGGTGTGAAGTCTACAACCTTGTGTGTGATGTTATGACATTTACCCCACTCGCACCGGAATTACAAATACATAGCAGCCACTCTGGCCAAAGCCTGTGACTAGACTACAGAAGGACAAAGAGATACATATAAGGGGAAGTGGAACCTCTGGCCAGACAAATGGAGAATGTGCATACCAGAACAAATATTGCAGTAACATAGGTGCCCTGCAGTGTATGGAGTCAGTAAACATCACCTGCAAATACACAACACACACCCACATAATGTGAATGATGTCAGATGTACCTCCCAAACTATAGGAAGACAAACATGATTAAGCTTGCTGAATATGTGTCCCATGCAGGTATGTCCCTAGCCTTAAGCAGCATCCTGCTGTCACCCAGAGTGATGGCTCAATACAAACAGAAAATGATTGTCAGTAGCACTTGGCTCACTTACTGGTGTCATCCCAGGGGGATCCACTGCCTGGCAGCTTGGGAACATATGATTAACAGAATGTGCTGACTTGCTACAGATGGCCTGCATCTGTCTTACCTCACAGACAGGCCTCTGGCAAAGACCCATGCCTCACCCATAGTGCCTTTGCAGGGAATGTCATGGGGTCCATACTACCAAAATAACACAGTCAACAAAATGCAAATGAAAGTCCATGCCACTAAAGGCTAGGAGCATACCTCTCAACCTTGTAGAGCAAGAAAAATTCTGGACAAAACCATAGATAATGGGGGATAAAGGGCCAAATATGGGGACACTTTTTAAATATCACTCTTATAATGTTAGAAACATGATTAAATAACAGGGTTTGTATTAGCTTGGATTTACTTAAGGGTATGAAGTCTGAAACTCAAACGTCTCTGTCATTATTTCCTGACTTCAACCCTGAGTGATTTGCAATAAACTTGCTGGAAAACCACAATTTTATGGGAAACCAACCAGATATACGAGACATTAATCAGGACATTCTGTAAAAATCTGTACAGTTGGGAGGTATGGCTAGGAGTCTAAACAGGGACATGCACTCATAGCAGGCCGTCGTACCCTGGAAGATGATGACATGTCTGCACTCACAGAAACTTGGCCCACAGACATGGAGAGAAACACATCCTTAACTGATCACTCATCCTATTACACAGCCAGACCCCAAAATGTGGGCAGCAAAGACAAAGGAGGTGGAGTATAAATATATGTTAGACACCCACCTCTAGCCTGGTCAAACAGTCTGACACACACAAGACACTCCAAGTGCAGTCAACCGTTGACAAGATCCCTCTGCAAATTATAGGTAGTTACAGGACAACATATCTAACTCAGGACACCCACCCCACATATCTGGCCGTCTACAAATCTAACAGGATTCCACCCATCATCCTGATTCTGGCTGACTTATATTACCCAACCATGGATTGGAAATCCAACCATGCCAGAACAGAAATGCTCAGAGATTCCCTATCTTAGCAATGCTACATCCTTAGGACAACCACTTGATACCCCTACAAGATGCAATACCTATGTCAGACTTAGCAGTAACCAACATGATCAACTGCTGCTGCACCCCCTATGGTATCATCCTCCCTGGCAAGATCCGACAGAAAAGTGGTCAAGTGTCATATTACCATCACCTCTGACCTCCCTCTAGCCATGGTAAAAGGAAGATGTCCCACAAGCTGATCACAACCACCAGTGGGAAGGTATAAACAGCTGAGCAGCCCCCTACCCCACTAGAGGAACAGGCACCAACTTACAAATGTACATAAAATGACTATGCCAGCATATATATATAGAGATGCATGAAATCAGGAACGGCTGACAGGACACCATCTGCAAGGGAGAGTAAACCTGTCCACAAACATCTGCAATAAAGGAACTATATAACACAAGGATAGCATTGCTGAACAGGACCAAGACGGAGCAGTTAAACAATTGGAAGTAATCACCCCTTAGCCTGAACAAACAAAGAAGAGCACCAGTGAAATCCACTAAAGGCAAATCTGAGTCCAAATTACCCACATCTAAGAAAGAGAATTGTAAGGCCTTCCTCACATGTGTCTGAATTCCCAAAGGAAGTTCCCAGATCTGTGCAGAACTGATGATCAAGGACATTGCATACACAAATGCCATAGTTATAGCCAATCCACTGGCTGACAAATTCAGTGGAAATGTCTTACCTCTGCCCCCCCCCCCCCATCATGGAAGCAGGACATCATCAGTACCTGAACACCCAACCCTCATTACTAGGGAACAGGGCATCACTGCCCTCTCAAAGTAAAAAAAAAACAGCCAACATTGGACCTAAAGACATCCCAGGCTGCAACCTACAGGAACTCAGGCATGAACTGGCAGCATCATTATGCACCCTACACACCCAAACCTTGAGTATTGTGTTTGTCACTGCTCAGTGGCAGACGGCCACTGTCATCCCTTCACACCAAGGTGGACTGTTCACCAATCGAGGAAATGAATGACTCTTCAGTCTAACTAGCCTGATCTGCATGGCCATGCGATGGATTATCATGGATCACATTGACAGGGACATTTGCAAAATTCAAATACATTACCTTACACAGTCTGCATTTCTCAGGGGAGGTATGTCAGTGAACACTGGATGACTTCTCTGAGGCAGCCAACAAAGGCATGGATGAGGTAAAGATGATGCACTCCAGCCACCATGATCTGGCCAAAGCCTTACACACTATTCCCCACTTGGCCATAGTACATAACCTCTATCAACTAGGCAGCAATCCATATGTTACCAAATGGGCAGCAAACCGGTTCACTGATAGAACTCACGTAATCATAACAGGGGTAGCCAACAGAAACAGTACAGCCATATTGAGTGGCATACCCCAGGGATCATTCTGGAGCCCCCTGTATATGGGATATATGTCCCTGAGGTGTAGGCCAAAAACACTTGCCTATGGCTGACCAAGTAGGCAGATGACTGCAAGCTGGGAACAGAGATCAATACCCAAAGTGATGTGGATGTTCTACAACAGGGTCTCACCAACACAAATGACTGATGCCAGAAACATTGCCTCAAGCTGAATGTCTGCAGATGAATCAGCATCCCCTTCATGAAGACTGATGGCCCCATGTAGTATCACATTAACAACAATGTCCTACATACACAATCAGTAGTAAGACATTTGGACACCCAGGTTGATAGTCACCTGAAATCTAAGCACCATTTTTCTTCCATTGTACAGAAAGCTTCATAGATGGGACAAGTCAAACGTAAGGGTTTTGCATCCAGAGACAAAGAGGTCACAAGATCCGTGTATGCTAACCTTATAATGCCAATTATTTTGTTCAATGCCCCCTTTGGCATGTACCTCACAAAGCACATGCAGCAGTCGGAGAGTCTACAGAGGTTCCTCACCGGGAGAATGCAGGACCACAAACACCTACCCTACACAGATAGGCTAACAGCACTGTCCCTCAACTCAGTTCCATACAGACTCCACAGTGGTGACCCCTGTATGGCATACAAAGCAATCCAGACCCAGCCTTGATGGAACTGTTGCACATCTGGAAGTCAAGGCCCACTTGATCTACCTGTAGGTGCAGCATCAACCTGGTCTGTGATATCAATAGGGCTTGTTGGTGTGACAGATATGTGTCCCACACACTCCCCCATCTGTAGAATACACTCCCTGTCTACACCAAGCCAAGTGCCTCAATACCCCTAGTGCAGTGCTCCCTGTATAAGTGCATGGGAAACAGAACATATAGTTCTGTGATTCATTGGTGTCCCTGCTGGACAAGGGCTCTGGGTGCTGACATGTCTTAACATGGGCTACACTCTCATCTGTGAGAGTTATAAGGGCTTCAAGGCCAATAGCTTACTAACCTCATATCAACCTATCAACCTATACACTAAGGTCTGTCAGTGGTTCACTACATTACTTGTTACTGCTCTGCCACTGACATACCTGGAAATCACAGTGCTATGTGTAATACACCACACATATAATGGACATCTCTGCCAGCAGAATGCACTCTATACCCACACCCATACCTCTCAACCTCTTACAGCAAGACATTTGGACAAGATCATAAATAAAAGTGGGGCAAAGGCTCAATGATAGGCTTGTGTTTTAAATATTGCCTTACAAACATAGAAAGTTGGTGGAATAACAGGTGTTGGATTAGCATGAATTGGCTAAAGGTTATGAAGTCTGAAACAGAAATGTTCTGTCATTATTTTTCAAATTCTCAGTCTTTAAGTATATACCACCAACTTGCCAAAAAAACACAAGTTTATAACACATGGACAAAAAATAGACAAACATCTGGACAATCTGAAAAAACTGGCACAGTTGAGAGGTATGCCCACACCAGAATTTGACCTTTCAGGTAAGAAGAATGCCACACAAGCAGGAGATCCTCAGCCAATATATCACCAAGATGCTGGACTGTTTACACAGCTTCATCAGTCATTCAGTTGTAGCCACACCTCTCAACTGGCTGGACTGTGCAAGAATGTCTAGTGTTTGGTTCATAATATTGGTCTGTGCATCATCCATCTTGTATTTCTCTGGTAAATCACTGTGATGATCTAAAGATTTCTGTCAGTAGGTAATGACACAATGCATTACAGTATCAAACATCATATATGTCAAAAAATGTCCGCTAAAACAATCCCTGTAACTCTAGCAACTGATACATTAATAAGAGAAATAGTTACAGTATCTCCCTATGTTTGGCCTATTGCCACCCCATTTTGGCAGGTTATCTCCAGATATCTTGCACTAACAGGTTAAGAGGTATGGCTGTATGGCTGTAGCACACAAAACCCTGGAATGGTATACAACAATCTCTGGAATGGAGTCCCACACTTACTGGTCATACTTGGCATGCTCCCACACTTAGAGAAGTAAAGCCCAAGTTGGAAACCACATTGGACTATATATCTGTGTTGTGCAGATGTCTTTGCAAAAACACAGCTGTGTACACCTTAACTGTCTCCACACACACCCATCAAACAGGATTACCCACAGCCAGCTGTAGATGGTCCATACATGGTATATCTGCATCTGTTGTGTGTGATACACACACACACACACACACACACACACACACACACACACACACACACACACATGGGTAACATAGTACAATATGTCAAGCATACACACCCCTAGACATGGGGATGACAGAGATAGACAGTGATAGGGAGATAGACACAGGGAGACACACACACACACACAGAGTGAGTCATACACAGGGATACCCTGAATGGCATAGAGTGATGCCCTGCTGCAGACAGTTACAAACAAGTTGTAACCAGTCACACATGCCAGCATGAAGGTGAAATCCATTGTGTGATATTACTGAGGTGGGGGGGTGTAATATCACATCGCCTGCCTGTGTGTGTGTGTGTGTGTGTGTGTGTGTGTGTGTGTGTGTGTGTGTGTGTGTGTGTGTGTGTGTGTGTATCTGTAGGTTTAAGTATTAAGAGGCCTTTCCCACTCAGTACACTTTCCAATGCCCTACTTTACAAGATCTGTTGGTGTAATTCACCTTAGAAGTACCTTTGGAGTGGTCTCAGTCCTATAAGCTCTGTAGCTTGTGCAATAACTGTGTAATTCTATAGTACAAATAGCTAGATAGCTGGTGGTTCTAATCTCAGTCCTGTCATATGTAAAGTGTGTGTAGGAATAAGAGTTTTAGGCCTTTCCCACCCAGTACATTTCCCATTGCCCTACTTTACAATATCTGCTTATGTCATTCACCTTAGAAGTACCTTTGGACAGATCTCAGTCCTATAAGCTCTGTGGCACATGCAATAACTGTGTAGTACTATAGTATAAATAACTAGATAGGCAGGGGCTCTACTTTCAGTCCTGCCATATGTAAGTGTGTGTGTGTGTGGGGGGGGTGTTCCACCCAGTACACTACCCACTGCCCTGTTTACAAGGGCTGATGATGTCATCCACCATAGAAGTACCTGTATACACTTCTCTGTCATATAATCTGTGTGGCTCATGCAATGAGTGTGTAATACTACAATGGCACATGTAATAACTGTGTAATACTACAGTACAATTAATTAGAAAGGCAGGGCTTCTAATCTCAGTTCTGGCAAGTGTGTGTGTGTGTGTGTGTGTGTGTGTGTGTGTGTGTGTGTGTGTGTGTGTGTGAGTGTGTGTGTGTGTGTGTGTGTGTGTGTGTGTGTGTGTGTGTGTGTGTGTGTGTGTGTGTGTGTGTGTGTGTGTGTATCATTGTGTTTGCAAGTGCGTATATTTCTAGGATACAGTATTTTGAGGTCTTACCCTCCCAGTGCACTGCCCATTGCCATACTTTACAAGAGCTGGTGATCTAGATCACCCTAGAAGAACCCTAGTACACTTCTCAACCCTATACACTTTGTGTCAGCTGTGATAAATGCATAACACTGTAGTACTAATAACTAGATAGGTAGGAGTTCTAAACGCAATGATGGCAGCTGTGATACTGTGTGTATTTGAGAAGCATATTCCCTGTGGCTGTTGTGAGTGTCAGTTATACCATTTTAAGGGCTGTTGACTCCCTCATCATAGCATTACTTTTCAGAGCCAGTTATTGGCATCTGATGTACATGCAACATGTTAAAATGTACAGGCCACACCAGCCATCTGTACATATGTATATGGAATATCCAGATGCTTGCAACCAATATGTTGTCTGTGGCCCTTAATGAGCATTTCTGAGACACATTGCCAAACTGTCATAGTCATTCTAGTCACAGACATGGCAGCAGCAAACCTCATATCTGTCTGAAACAAAATGCTGATAGGCAGTCTGTTACTCTATCACTGTATCACATCACCTTGCATCAGTCTACAGACAGACATCAAGTGAATGCCATACATGAGGCTGGGGCAAACAGCAAACATTGGGCACACCCATCACATATTGCTGTGACACACATGGGAAATGGATAGTGGAACAGGTCATGCAATGTTATGCACCTTCCATAGGGTATGTGTTTTTACATGACAATAGCTGTCATCAACCAACAATGTCAGTCTGTCATGATTTTTCCAGATGCTGGCCCGAAATCCACATGTTCATGACTGATGTGAAGAAATCATGTGTCAGAGATCAGGACAATCTGCACACATATGCAGAGGTCAGAGGTATGGCCACCATCTGTACCCATACCTCCCAAGCTGTTGGAGCAAGGAATGTTTACAAAGCCATATATAATGGGTAATATAGGACACATAATAGAGACACCTGTCAAATATTGCTCCTGCAAACATATAACAGTGATAGCATAACAGGGTTTGCATTAGCACAGCTGGTCTGAATAGTATGAAGTGTGCAACTCATAATGTTTGCCAGTATGTTATGACTGCAGCCTGCAATGGTTTACCAGAAAGACACAGTTGTATGAGAAAATGGACTACTGATATGTGGCATGCATCAGGACAGTCTGTGTGAACTGTACATTTGAGAGGTATATCTGAACCACCCTGCAGGTTGTAGTCCATGTTTGGCAAGGTGTAACCTGTGATGACAAATGAAACAGTTAAAAGAGGTCCCAGAACTTTGGGGCAAGAAACATGTCATACAGCTCTGTACTGCTTGCATGGAGAAGTGATTGCACACCTGAAGCACCTTAATGTCCTGAAAAATACTGTAAGCAAAGCTAATGTCACAAAAACAAGATGTCATACTAGCATACCAGAGGACATCCTCTGTGTTAGACTTGCCGTGGGCATGCTATGTGCTACCTCCTGTCACAGTACTACAACTCATGTCCCACACACTCCACAATTGATAATGTCACACACAAATTGCATGTTGCCCATTTGTGTGCAATATGTACACATAGAAGGCCCTGTGACTACTGTTTGCCCACAAGATAGGTAAATCTGTTGTGGTTAAAGTCATGGCTAGGCTTGTGAGGGACCTAGCACCAGTAGTCCAGTAACCTCCTCTGTATGTATGAGCCTGTGGTACTAGAGAACACTGAGGCGGCATGTATGAAGGCTAGCTGTCTGTGACAAGGGGTATGTATGCAAGGTCACACTGTCTGCCAACAGTGTCCCTCATACACTGCTGCATGCATACATACCTGGTAAACATGTACATATACAGCTGTACCTTGGCTATGACACGGTTGATGAGTTTCCATTCTGCCATACTCCCCGTTGGTAATGTCTGCAGAGCCACAGCCTGCAGACACACAGACACCTAGAACACAAACAGAATACAGCATGTCAGACTACATTCAGTCAGTTACAATAACACCAATAATGCATCATGGCTAATAAGGTACATACACTTTGAGATGTACCCATAACAGATGTAAGCAGACTGCACTTTACACAGCAGTACATATGTACACTGTACCATATTCACCCTGTGCATCAGACCCATATTAGCATGTCCATGCATCGATGGTATGGATGACAAGGATGTGGCACAGGTATCATCATATGCACAGGGTGTGGTGTGGGTTTGCCAGAGGCCAAAGTTGGGCCATATGGTTGACATCATGTATGTGTTTGGAGAGGTGTTCTATAAATGGGCTGTGCAGAGGTGCTGTGTGTGTGTGTGTGTGTGTGTGTGTGTGTGTGTGTGTGTGTGTGTGTGTGTGTGTGTGTGTGTGTATGCACACAGTCACACCATGTGGCTGCCTTACACAGGGTATGTGGGACAGCTGTGGACCATGCATGGCAGGGTGTACAGTTCAATGTCTCTGGCAATGGATATGGAAACTGGTCCTACCAGGAGTCTCATTGACACAACCAGGCCCTATGCCAGATACAGTACTACTCCCTGATGATGACTGCTGTCTGATGGATCCGCGTCACTGAGTGGAACAGCCAGGACCACATGCCCATGGGCTGCTCTGTTGTGGTGTGGACAGCACCCCCCCTTTGGTAGTGCTGGTGGTACTGCACTACAGGAGTGTGAATGTGCTTGAGCCCGTAGACCCTCAGCTGATCTTGTTGCTGACCTACATCCACGTGGTTGATGCCCATCTCCCACCACATGCTCTAGCACAGACATTCCACAGTCGAGGATTGCCAGGGACTCACCCCACCATCTATCCATGACCTCACTATGGTGACATGTGGCCTCAGCAAGGGCATGTAGGTCATCATGGATGCCAGGAAGAGTTGCATCCAAGACCATAAGTATCTGTCTGGTGTTGCATTCATTGCAGGCCTATGCCTCCATGACAATCCAAAACATGTGGCTGGTGACACCTGCTGTGGCACTTGTGACATGGGCGTGATGGATAACAGTCCTCTTTTGAGCACCCCTGTCCATCCACCTGCATGGGTCCTCATCTGCTTTCTGGCTATGACTAGTGTCTACACTTACACTTGCCATAGTCACCACAGTAGCCTGTTTCATGCCACCACCCATCAACTGTTCATTATCTGTTGCTGCTGGGGACAGGGTATATATGGGCATTGTGACTGTGTGTGGAGACATTGTGGTTGACAGTGGGATGCCAATGGATGGCACAGACTCAGCCCCTGACAACCCCACCTGTGCCTCACTATGGCCACAATCATTGTCAGAGTATGGAGAGACACTGACATCAGGGTCAAAGTGGGAGGGACCATGACCCCCATGTCCACCTGTGAGGGGAAGACAACATATGTAAATTAATACCCACACTATAAGATTTGCTGGTACATACACACACACACACACACACACACACACACACACACACACATATGCACACGCACATGCACACACACACACACACACACACACACACACATATGCACACGCACACACACACACACACACACACACACACACACACACACACACACACACACACACACATACACACACACACACACACACACACACACACACACACACACACACACACACACAGGTGAGGTGGCACAAATGCATTGCACAGACTTCACAATATCTGAATGTTGACATGCATGACACGCAGTCAGACCACAACTTACACACTCTGGACAGGCCCTCAACATCATTCAGTGTAGCCATTTCCACTTAATGTTACTACTAATATACACTTCTGGGATATGTGAGTAGTGTTAGCAGGTGATGGGCCTTCACCTAGCACACACTGCACCCATGTACACATTATTGCTGTTCACCTGTATACCACAGTGGCAACTTCTATGGAACATACCTCTCGACTCTACAGTTTTTCGCAGAATGTCTAGATGTCTGGCTCATATTTTTGGTCTGTTCCTCAGAAATCCTGTGTTTGACACATTGCTGGGATGATCTGAGGATTGACATCACTAATTAATTGCATACATTTGTGTTTCACACTTCAGAACCTGCAGTAAATGCTATGTTAAGAAATCCTGTTACTCTAATAACTTTCTAAGCTTATGTATAAAAGTTATATTTAAAATATGTCCCTATTTTTGGGCCTTTGTACCCTCGTTTTGTCAGTTTTTGTCCAGATTTATTGCACTGACAGGTTATGAGGTATGCTACAGAAATGTTACATCTCCTGCAAATAGGCCTTTGTGATGATTACTGTGATGCAATGCAGTTAACCCCACCACAAGTGAACACGCACATATCGCAATATGGCTAAGAGTAACAGTTGTGTGCATGGTAAAATGTATGCCCTTAACATGCCTGAAGTATTGGTGAGCCACAACAGGACATTTCCATACTCACCGGCTTCAGGCTGCTAAGAGAGACCTATGTAGTTGTGGGAGAGAGGTACTGTCAGCAGACTCACATGTGGCATTGGTACAAAATGAATGCTGCTTTTCTGCACATGTGCAGTACAAGCTTCAATACTACACAATTTGTTGTCTTCCACCATAGACGTGCACTTCTGTGCATTACAAAACCCCACCTATAACTGTGTTTTGACCTGACATATGCATCTAGATAATCTATGGATGCCAATATGGCTGCTACAGTAGTCAATTGATGTCCACTAGAGCCTTACCTGGATGCTTCTTGCCTGTTGTCTGGGTGCCACCCACTTCCACAATGTGGGTGTGTTGACTTGGCTGTTGGTGTGTGGTGGCTGCCCCAAGGTTGGCAAAGAGCTCCTCAGTAGGACTAACTTTGACCTGTTTATCAGGACCCCCACCTTTGGCTGTATTGTCCTTGGCCATAGCAGCAGCCCTTCACCGGGCATGATGGATGAGGTCAGTCACATGATGCCTGACCTGCCCATATGTACATGCATGATGACCCACATAATTTACACTGTTGATGAGGTCATCCCACAGGGTAGTCCTCTCACATAGATGCTGTTGGCTACGGCCAAACATTACACCATGGTGCTGTATGATTGTCTCAATAATTTCTGTTACCTCAGCTTAAGTGTAGGGTGATTCTCTAGCATGCTGCATTCCACCTGGAAGACATAAACAGGGAAACACATCACAGGATCTCATACATTGTTCAACATTATTTACAGAACCTGAACATCAGCATTGACTAGCACTAGCCACCACTTATGTTCACATCATACCACTGTCATTTATCAGCACAGTATGAGCTTGCATTACACTCCTAGTCCTGATGTGTCATGTTCCCCCCAATGAGGGCCAGTAATTTGCATAAACCTCCATTTATCATTCACTTTTGTGTAAAGGGATGATAGTGGCCATCTTCCATGCAGCTGGGATGTAGCTGGTGCTCAGGCTTTGTTTGACTACAGTGTGTAATCAAGCTGAGAGCACATGCCTGTGCTCATGTAGTAAAATAAAATAAAGCACATGGGTGACACACTATATCGCTTATAAAATTTATTTATTAATTTATCAATAAATTTTATAAGCGATATAGTGTGTCACCCAGGTGCTTTATTTTATTTTACTACTTTATACACTTTTTAGCACCTTGGTATACCGGAAGCCGCTTTTCTTTTTTATATGCCTGTGTTCATCTAGGATGCAGACAGGGATATTATTGGGTCCCTTGGAGACTTGATGTTGTTGCCTTTGAGTAGGCATGATGGACCTGCTCCCTGGTGATGAGGGGAGGGGTGTGGGTGCTGTGCATATCCACCTATATGGATGGGGGGACAGGGCAGGGCAGGGCAGTGACATTTTCACTTAACCTGTCTGTAGCGGTTTGGCTATAGTTATGGCTTGTGTGTACATGGTATGATTGACATCCAGTACAGGGCAGGTTGGGTTGTTGCCTCTGAGACTGAAGACATATGTGAATATGGCCTTGTGATTGCCCTTGGTGGATGTGTCCAATTTGTACTCATAGTTAGCCTTACAGTGATTCACCTGTGACCTTATAAGCTTGTTCAGACAAAGGTGGACTTGCTTCCAAGTTGGTGCCTGCTCCTACTTGGCCCTGCACAGCCAATATAGTGACCTATTATGTGGCTTGTGTATTGCTGCTGTCCACCAAAGGGGATTACTCTACCTTGGTAGAGGCGGGTTCTATGAGTCATGTATTGCTGAGTCCATACAATTACATAGGTGCTCATATGGATGTTTGTAGTAGGCATGGACACGAGGTCATAACACAGTTGGACACTTCTGCAATTTCAACCTGATAATCATGCTTATTCTAGTACCCATTTCTGTGTTAGGGCAATGCAACAACCAGTAGCTGTAGACATTTATCTGTTGGATGCACTGAAACTAAGATTACACATGTGTACAACATGTACAGCTTATTCCATGAAGGTGGTGACACTGAGCCGCTAGAATAAGAATAAATAAATTATTTTACTGTGTGGTTTCTCCTTGAAATAGTTCTGCATTCAAGTTTGCTTCCTTATTTGGATCTTGGTTATTATATATATATATATATATATATATATATATATATATATATATATATATATATATATACAGCCTATTTACATGATGTTTTGCAACTCATGTCTGTTGTTTTGAGGCTTCCAGCTACACCTACTCATACATACGTGTGCACAGGTAATACCTGATATACATTTCTGTTCTATGTCAGTATGGCGCACTGTATTTACACTCTTGATGCTCAGTCATTCCTTTTAACCTGTTAGAGCAGGACATCAGGATGACGGCACACATAAATGGGGGGCAATGGCCCAAAATTAGTGACACTTTATTAATATTGCTGTAACACACTTAAGTCAGTTGATATCACAGTAGACTTTGCATTCACAGAAGTACTCTTGAGGATGTCCGGCATTCATATGTGTGCTATTATGTTCTGATGTCAGTCTTCACAAATTTGCCAATGATTTGCCAGACATAACACAACTCTATGAGTAAATGACTACAAACATGTGGTCAATGTGCAGACCCCTGGACAGTTGAATGGTATGAGCTTAGTATATCACATACAGTTCAACGCACTCTTCTCCGACAGTAGTTTACTATGCACATACCCTATACTGGTCTCTTAGATTTATAAGATAAGCATGTGTGTCATAGTGGTATTCACAAGTGACATATGGATATTTACAACATCCCAGTAGCTGACCTGGCAGTGTCACAGTCAGTATTGTTCAACAGACACTCCAGTAGCAGTCATATGTGATCTGACCTTTCCTGGGGTGACTCAGGGGCCAGAGCTGTGATGTATGTCAATGCAGCCAGAGACAGATGTGATGGTCATAGGTACTGATCAGCAACATATCAGTACAGCAAGTCTTGTTCAGACATATTTGTTTAACTTCCTATTTCCCATTATTGCATACCCACTTCTGGATTCCATAGCATGCTTGTTTGACATACCTGTTTATTTTATTTTTTTCAAAATATTCTTGAAGATTTTCTCTCTCTGTTTAACAATGTAGAGGTATAGTCCTGTTTTACATAGGCAGCAGCTTGCCTTTTGTAGGTAATGCTCATGAACAGGTGATGGCCTGTGCACCAGTTGGTGTCCCACACTTGCTAATTGCATGCAGAACGGTTGTGTTGTTATTCCAACAGCCAATGGCATGGCAATGCACTCCTATAATTGAGTACTTCATGTGGACATTGTCCCTTTACCTTGCCTGTGAGGGGTACATCATGGAGATGTGTGAGCTTCAGCATCACAGAGGGTAGGTGGGAATACCTCTTACAACAAGACGTGGAGACAGCCCAACAGAATGGGGGGAGGACGTTCCAGACTTAGGGACAGAATGTAAGTACTGCTGTTATACATTTGGAATAATGCTAGTTTAACAGGGTTTGTCTGGACATGCATTTTCTGTGTGATTGCAAGTCTGACAGTGTTATGTAGATGAAATAACTCTCAACTATAGGGCTATCCACAAAATGGCCAGAGGTTTGACTCTGATGTTTGGTCTGTTCTGCAGACAGTTTTGGTCCTTGGCAAATCAGTAGGATACTCTGGGGATTGCAGTGAGTAAGAAGCCTGGATAGCTCAGTTGGTAGAACATCAGACTTTTAATCTGAGGTCCAGGGTTCAAGTCCCTGTTTGGGCACATGCCTCTTTAAAGCGAGAGTGGTCTAATGGTTAAGGTGTTTGCCTTACAAACACAAGGTGCAGTGTTTGAGTCTCACAAGGGATAATTGGGTAGGTTTGCAAGGGCAATTAGCCTAGTACTAATCCATGAACATCCATTTGTGTTTCCGACTTCACATCTCTCAAAAAAGATATGTTACAACAAACCATGTAACACCAGCAACGTTCTCAGTTTATAACAGCAATATTTTAAATATGTCCCTGTTTTTGACCTTTGTCCCCCAATTATGTCAGGCTTTGTCCAGATGTCATGCACTTAGAGGTTTAGAGGTATGGTATATCATTATTTAGTGCCTTCATTCCCGATATCGTCCCAGTGATGTAGCAGAATCCCAGACATGTTATTAGGAAGAGTCTATATCTATCTATATATATATATATATATATATATATATATATATATATATATATATAGCCAAAGCCTGAACATTCTGTGGAAATCTGCACAGTTGAGAGGTCTGAGTATGTCTGGCCATTATTAACAGACTGTCAGGATTGTGTAGCAGTGTAGTGCATAAATGTTAGTTGGGCTGTGTAAAGGGGGGGTAGATGTAAGTGGCATGGGTCCTTTTCTATCTGACTGTGCATGTTGCTCCAGTTTCTGGTGGTCCTTTGGCTGTATATGTTTGTAGGGGAAGACTGAGACATGTCCCATACCACCTCAGGATTCCTACTACACTGTGACTTGGGGCAGTATATGTAGGAGTAGTGTGTGAGTGGCAAAGTGGATATTTTATTTCATACAGTTGTTATACTCTAGTGTTCAGTTGGCTTACTGTATGTTGCTATGCTGTAGTGCAATTGGTTGTGGGTATGAACTTTCACACTGGTGTCTGTTTTCCACCGCTCTTACATCCCTGTAGTGCCTGATATATTTGCAAATGCATGTGTAATTCCCCAGAGCTGATTTGGGGTAGTGTTGTGTCATTCTGACTGTAATTTGGATAGTACTTGGTGACATGCTTGGCAGCTCAGTGCAGTTTTCCTAATGTTATCTTATGTCCAGATATTTGTAGGAGGTCCAGTTGTTTGGCTAATATCTTCGGTCTGGTCCTGATAATTGTTGTGTATTTCTGACAAATCAGTGGGATTATGTGAGGATTTCAGTCACTCAATAATGAGAATCAATTGAGTCTCAGACTTGAGAGATATTTCAGTCACTATATGTTAGAACAGGCAATGTTACAGCAGCAACATTCACAGTTTATCTAGTCAAGTATTTCAGATATGTCCCTATTTTCATGCCCCCCCCACTTTGTTAGGCTTGGTCCATATTTGTTGCATTAAGTTGTTCTGAGCATACCTCTCAACTGCCTAGATTTTCACAGAATGTCCAAATTGTTGGCTCATAGTTTTGATCTGTTCCACATAAAATTTGTATTATTCTGGTAAATCACTGTGATGATCTGAGGATTTATGTCAGCAAATAATGACAATACATTTCAGTTTCAGACCTCATATCCTTCAGAAAATGTATGCTGAAACAAACCCTGTTACTCTAGCAACTTTCTAAATTTATGAGCAATATTTAAAATATGTCCCTATTTTTGGCACATTGTACCCCCATTTTGACAGCCTCTGTCCATATTTCTTGCACTAAGAGGTTCAGAGGTATGGTTGTGAGGTATGACTGCACTGTATGTCATACACACACACACACACACACACACACACACACACACACACACACACACACACACATATATATATATATATATATATAAAATGTATATATTTTTTCATATATATGTATCTCCATACATATATATTTGTGTATATTTATAAACACAAAACATGAATGATTCCACAGAGTTTTATCCCTACTGTTGACTGACTCTACTGCATATGTTTGAAAAAGCATCAGGCATTCCTACTGCTCAAGTGGTGTAAGTGGTACATTGCTCTGACTACAATGTACAGGGTCCTGGGTAAAAACCTGCCAGAGCTGTCTATTTTCTTGCTGGGCAGAACAGGGGCTGGCAGACTCAGAGTGATTAAAGCACTTTGAAGCAGTTCTAAGTGTGTTTGCATGGTTTTGCGTGAAGCTAAGTGATGCTAACAGGCGGTTAAGTCTTCTTAGCTTCACTTAGCGGTGCTTATTTCCACTTAAACTCATACTTATTTTAATTAAAGAAAAGAAAAAAAGGGTGCTAGAAAAGTGGTGAAATGGGGGCAAGCAGGGGGTAAAACATTAGGAAAACCAGCTAGGGATGTGCAGAATGAGTTTAGGAAAGGACCATAGCTCTACATTTCATCTGCAGCAACAGCTGTGAATAATGTGTAGAATTTGGAAATTTACATCCTCACACCCCACAGGGAAGGGTGTTAGTGACAGACATTTGTAGAATAATGTTTGGGTAGATGGATTAATTTCACTATACATGGGGGCAAAATGTATGGGGCAGTGATTTTTAATTTGGGATAGACAACCTTTTTTTTAAGGTGAGAGTGGGATGTTGGATAAGTGCTCTAGGTATGTTTGGGGAGTTAGGTTGGGTAGGATAGGTTGCATTCACAGACAAGCAAGACAGACAAGACAGGGGCATTTATGACACATGAGGGGTAAACACCTTTGAAGGGGAGGGTGGTTGAGAATCTGAAGCCCTTGAGCCCCCAAATGGATACAATGGGACTGTAGCCCCCCACCCATGGGCAGTCATGATTGCACCTTCACGGTCCCAAAGCTGGCTGTGCTGGGGGCTGGACAGGAGGAGCAGCATTCCCCTTGAAGTGTGCTAGGCAGCTCCCCCATCTGGTGCAGCCATCCATCCAACTCCAGGTGGATGACACTGTGCACCATACCCTGGAATTGGAGGTGGGTGATGGGCTCCTCTCCATGCCCATGACCTATCCCCTTAGGCAGTTCCACCTGAAGGTAGTGCAGGACCAGCAAAGGTGGCAGTTCCAGGTTGGGTCCCAGATGTGCTGGGGCTCAGTGCCATGGCCAGATTAGGCAGGACAGGTGGATCTGCCAGGATCTGCCTTTCCAAACATGCTATGGTGTGAAGGTTTTACAAAATATATTGCTTAGTCATGAACAAAACATTTCAAAATTAGTTATAACAGCATGCATGGGTGTTCCAATTAACTCCATACAACAAATTTGAAACAGTTGCATAGCAAAGAGAACACATGCATACATTTAACAGCAATATGCATTGTAACCGCATGCCAGTAACATTGATGGCAAAAGGCCACCAACAATGGTATTTGACCAAGGTATGTTAACATATAACCAATAAAATATATGAATAATAATAGAACACAAGTCCCAACATTAGGTTTTGAGAACAACATACCCGTAGTATATGGATGATAATTATTGATGCAAATAAGGGGAGGGTGGAGAGACAGAAAGTCCATTAACAACTGTTTAGTCTTCTATTTTTCACAGCAGTACTGCTCAATACTATACGGGTTTGCCCTCACTTTACATCTACCTATGGCCCATAGCTTCTGTAGCACAAACATACCTGTTAAACTGTCAACCTGGAATGGTATGGGGCAAAATGTGACAACTCTGGGTACATGACTAGAGGGGACTTGTACTTGTCAGGGTTACATATCTAGCACAGAATGGGTGCCCTGCACTGTTATGTGAGTGCCCTACTGGCATATTTCACCTGCTTTCCTATCTGTGTCCAGGGTTATTGGCAGCAGTAACCACTAGCCATGACAGCATGACACTTGAGACATGTACTGAGAAGATTGCATGTTGTATGTACCTGTCCTACTGTCATTTGCAGGCATGAGATTGGAGAGTGGAACAATTGTACATGGTGTATTAGTTTACCCTTCATACAGCTACTACCAATATATCTTTACCCGTAAAACCTGTGGAGAAAATATATGTTAACACTGCCTGACTGTTTCTACATTTATTCCTGAATCCTTGTGTGTAAATATGCACACATCTTACTACCACTCCCTGGATTTGAACCGTGCCTGGGTGTGCAAAATTAACAACTGAGCTATTTCTCATCACACTGAGCTACTGGGAAACTGTTATTGTATATTTGACTGCTTTCTGCCAAAAACCCTCTTGTTTAGACAGTCTGACCTTGTAATCCTGAGATGCATGCATGGCAGATAGTTAATGTACTGTGCATTAATCCTTTGAAATAATACAATCTGGAAAGCAAAGATTAGCACACGGCAATGCTGCATGGGACACACTGTGATACATTACACTTTACTATTCGGGGTTCAGAGCTTGGTGCAGTATATATTTCATATTCCATTTATATGTTGTTTTACAGATCCACAATCTGCATTTTTTCTTAACACCTGGTTCTCAGAACAACCTCAGTTAATGCATGCTGTCAAAGCCATATTTGCTGTGGAGAAGCTGTATACATTATATTAATACAACATACCAGAGTAAACACAACAGTTTGTGGTATACATATTTATTACAATGACATGAAACAGTGCTTTAGTACTACATATCCTATAAATCAATATTAGTTGGACAAACTTTATTTATTCGGTTAACACAGTAACAGTATACCTAGTGGCAGCAAACAATGTACTTCTTCTTAGATATTAGCACTATATACTGCAAGATAGATTTGTACTCACTAGCCTGTCGGCACAGCTTTAGTAGTCTGTCAGCATGGGCTTCAATGTTGCTAGCCCTCTCTGCTGCAGCTGTAGTGGAGAAAAACAAACATTATGCATACCTGTCTATCACATACTCAGGCTAGACTTTAGTACAAACTACTTGCTACTGATACTTACACAATGCTGGAGCATTCCATGCCCATGTATCATGGATCCACTGGGCCAAGACCACCCCGTTCCTCTGCTTTAGGTCGGCATAATGATGCCGTGCCTGCTTACCAGTTCTGGGGATGCCAGTAGCACTGGTGAGATCACGTGCAAAATGGTCTCAGGCCTCTCCTTTGTATTGTGAGCCCTGGTACTGGCCCTGCAGCAGTCTCTTGTCATGGTTTTCTACAAGGAGTCCAGCCATGATCCTGGACTCCTGAATGCCCCAGTGCTGCATGCAAAAGCCTGCTTCTTCACCTACACCTGACATAGTACCTGCACAGATCAGCTACAAAAGGTTCTGGCTGTATTCCTGCCTGTGCAGTTTAAATAAGGTCATATTCCTGCCCTTTGCTGTCATTGAACCTTTTTGAAAATGCTGAGCTCAGCTAAGTGATGCGCAAATCCGTTAAACTGATTTGAACAGTGCTTAAAGTGATAAATGTTGAGCACTGCTTAACAGTGCACATATCTGCTTAACTGAGCTAACTGCTGCTTAGCATTTACATCTAAGCAGTGCTTACACTGGCTAAGGATAGCTGAGCACTACTTCGCATTGCTCAGTTTTCATTTTAAAAACATATCAGGATTGTAGACTAATTCATCATTACTGACATATTATTAAGTGTATATGATTTACTTTACATGACAGCCCTCTATGTGCTTTCATTACATTACCTTGGGGTGTGATTATACTGTATGGTACACTTGTGTATACATGGGTGATTTCACATGTTATATAGGTTCATAGGTTCATAGGTTCATACTAGGCTATCTGCCCTAGGGCATTCACAAGCCTAGCCATAATGTGTTTGGCTTTCGCCACCCATTTTAAATTAATTTTGCTATGCCCTTTTTCAAGGTTAGTATACTGTGCCTCTGTCTAACAGTGACACAGAAGTGATACCTGGGTTAAACCTATGATCTCCCATCCACTCATCAAGATTCCTCTTGAAGAGAGTCAATGAGGGACTCTGCCTAACCTGGACTGGGATTTTATTCTAGAGTGAAGGGAGCCTCTGCTATGAATCTGTCCCTCCAGCATGTCCTATTTATTTCAGTGCTGAGGTTCAAGTCTTTCGAGCACGTAGCATGATGGGATTTGGATTTTCTGAGGTGCAGCATGTCCATTAATTCCGGGTTGGACATGGCTTTATACGTCAGGCACAGATCACCCCTGAACAGGCGGTATGCCACTGAGTAGAGCTAGAGTTTCTTTAACCGGGCAGCATATGGCATCTGTTTGAGCCCTTTGATCCTCTTGGAAAGGTACTTTTGGGGTCTTTCCAGTTGCTGCAGGTGTCTGGTAAGGTACATCCCAAAAGGGGACATTGTACTCAATTATGGGCCAGATGAGGGATGAGTAAAGAGGCACGATGACCCCCCCCCCTGATCTAGACGTGAATCCCTTCATGATTAGGTGGGCTATATAAAATGTTTTTCTAACCACTTTGGCCATGTGGTTGTCAAATGAGAGACTGCTATCAACTTGGGTCCCCAGGTCCCTAATTACTTCTTCTGTACTTAATGGATTACCACCTATGTGGTAATTTGTGGGCACTTCGTTTTTGCCAAAGAGGATGACTATACACTTTTTGGCGTTTAGCTTGAGGCCATGGCTCTGGCACCAGTTGTCTGTTTCTATGAGGCCCTTTTGGAGGATGCTTGTGTCAGCTGGAGAGTCTATTATGGTGCCCAGTTTGCAGTCATCTGCGAACTTGGTCAGCCACAGCCCTTCCGTGTTGGCCTGTACCACCGAGAAATATATACCGAACAAGAGAGGTCCCAGGACTGAGCCTTGTGGGATGCCACTTGTAACAGGTTTGGAGTCTGACATGGCTCCAGAAATTCTAACCATGTGGGTTCTGTCCTTAAGCCAGTTTGCAACCCATCTAGTGACATAGGGGTTTATATTTAAGCTGGTGAGCTTATCTGTAATGCCCGACTGGGGTATTGTATCGAAGGCTTTTGCGAGGTCCAGGTAGGCTGTGTGGATCACCTTCCCCGCATCAATGGCTTTGGTGACTGTTTCAAAGAAATCAACCAGGTTTAAGAGGCAGGATCTGCCCTTAACAAAGCCAAACTGGGTAGGATCCAGTGTCTGTAGGTCCCCAATATCTTTATTTATGAGGTCCATGATGATCCTTTCCATAGCTTTGCAGACCAAGCTAGTCAGGCTTATGGGGCGATAGTTTCCAGGATCCATTGAGGCACCACCTTTGTGGAGAGGGACTACTGTTGCTGTACGCCACTCTTTGGGTACATATCTTGTAGTAAGTCTGAGATTGAACAGTACTTTTATGTTTGGGTTTAGTTCTTCTTGGAATTCATGCAGGACGCAGCCTGGGACATCGTCTGGTCCCATTGATGCTGTGTTTTTTTCTTTGGAGAGGGCGGCTCTTACCTGAGCATCTGAGATGTCAGGGAGGCAGCACTCTGCTGGGATAGATATTTGCCCTTTTGGTGGGGTGGGGGGGAGAAGTTTGCGCCGAACCTGGCAGCTAGGATGTTGGCAATGTCTGTGGGTTTGGTGTATTTTTTGTCATTTTGGACTAATTCTGAGCATATCTGGGAATTCCCACCCAGGTTCCTAACATAACTAAAGAAAGCCTTATGATTATCCTTAGTGTCCTGTGCAATTTTTCTCTCGAAGCTGGCCTTAGACGATTTTATGAGTGCCCGTAGTTTTTTGCTAATACTGATCAGAGATGCCTTCCCTTTTTGGGATTTTGCTCTATCATTTAGTAGCTTCCTCCTTCTATTGTATAGTTTGTTAATGGCTGGAGTCCACCAGACAGGACGTCTGCCTTTGGAGGATTGGGTCTTGGTTTTATTTGGGATTGCATGATCCATGCATTCCTGAAGGTGTTCATAGAATGCATTTATAAATGATTCTGCGGACTGGGCCGTATTTGCCACAGGCCCGGGAGCTTTGAAGGATTTCACCTCGGTTTTGAGGAGTGTGAAATTTGCTTTAGAGAAGTTTTTCACTGTGGTTTTCTGGGCAAGAGGTGGGGTCGGGATCTGAATATCCAGTGAGATTAGTTTATGGTCTGATCTTACCAGTGAGGGATACACTTCTGGTCTGGAGCACAGAGTCCCCATGTTGGTGATGATCAGGTCCAGTATGTTTTCCCCTCTTGTGGGAGTGGTAACAAGTTGTTCCATAGCATTTGAGTTTACAAATTCTAGGAACCTTTGGGCTAGGGTGTTGGAGCTAGAGTAATGCTCCCAGTCTATGTTTGGGTAGTTGAAGTCGCCCAATATAATGGTGTTTGGAGAGACCTTCATATTTTCCAGTGTTCTCAGGAAGGCCAAGTTGGGTTCCTGGGTTTGGGAGGGTGGTCTGTAGCAGGCTATAAACTGGAAGGCAGTTTTACCCACTGTTAGTTGCACATGGATAGTCTCTGATGCTTCGTGCTGTGCCACCAACCTGGAGGTGTGGGTATCTTTGATGAATATTGATACCCCCCCTCCTTTTGTTGTTCGGTCCAAGTTTTGGGGCCGAAAAGCATGGTATGAGGTATAACCTGGTAGTGGTGGGGTGCTCTCGGGAGCCTTGAACCAGGTTTCTGTTACTGCACAGATATCAATCTTCTCCATGCTAAGGAGAGTTTCGAGTGCATGCGTCTTGAGGTTTAGACTTCTGGTGTTGAGTAGCATTACTCTTAGTTTCTTATCCCTTGTGATACCTATGGAGGTGGGTTTGTCTTTTGAGCCTTGCCTAAAAAAGGCACTATGGGGGTAGCAAGAGCCTTTGCCAATATCCGAAAGCCCAGGGGTGACAGGTGCAAGCCATCCCTAGTGAAGCATCGTGGCTTGCTGAGCATGTCATCCCAGGCTGACAGGCATTGGATCCCCTTTGAATGACACCAATACCTAAGCCAATTGTTGAAATTGATCATCTTGTCTTCATATTGTGGCATCATTCTTGGTGAGGGTAAGATGCTACTCAAGGTCAGGGTCATACTGGCCTGGGCCACATGCTCAGAGAGCTCCTCTATGTCTCTTTTCATGTAGTCCAGGGAGATACGTCTCAGGTCATTCACACCAGCATGGACAATGACTGAGTCATATTTGTACTTGCCTTGGAGTGACTCGAGTGCTTGTGTCATGTGGCAGATCCTAGCACCCGACAGGCAGCTCACCGTGACCTTCTCCTTGTTCAGCCTGGTGAGCGGGACGTCAGTGTGCCTGACGATAGAGTCACCTATTACAAGTGTATCAGGTGTGTTGTTTAGCCTTAAGGGCTGTGACTGTTTGGCACACTGGCTTTGTGAGCTATGTGTTGCACATGTTTTGTTTTGGGGTAGCGGTTGCTTGGGTGTCTGCTTTGGTGGTCTCTGCTGCTTAGGCAGATTTTTATTTAGAGCCTCCGAGTATGTTTTTGTGTGTTTATGTGTTTGGTTTGCTCTCGTGGTAGGTCTATGTGAGACTGGAATTGTAGTGAGTGTGGTTTCATTCTCCTCCTGACTGGTTACGCCAGTACTGAGTTGAGAGAGCTTAGCCTCCAGTTTGGCTATATGGATGCATCTCTCACATGTGTTGGAATTTGTTGGGAGGAGGAGAGGGTTGTCTGTGTACATGAGGCAGTTGTAACATTGCCTCAAGATTCCCAGATTCACCAGCTGGACCGGAGAGGAGATTGACAACTGACCTTTGGACATGCTACAATAGTATTGGGAATTCCTTTATAATTGATAAAAAGGGCCAATGGGGAACAAGGTACTCAAGGGGAGTTTGTGAGGGTGTAGTGCTTTTAATTTTTTAGTGCTGAGTTATATAACTGCTTTAGTGAGCAAGTGCCAGGTAACTTAAATGCAATGTGTTACAGGTAACTTAAATGCAAAAATGACAAACAGTAACTTTTTATAAGTGAAACAAGGAAATAAGTACAGTAAGCAATGCAGATATCACTAGGGATCCACAGAAGCGCTGAAAATCTGCGTTTTAGGTGGTATTAGCATTTCAGGGAAATAACAAGCAAACAAACAACAAGCATACAAACAAAGCTAGATTCAGCAGGCCTGGATCAAGTCTATGCTACAGCAAACAAGGTGTACTAATTTCAGTAAGAAACAGTTGAAATATGCAGGCACTATAAGCCTTTAACCAGAAATTCCCAGCTCAGAAGGGCAGAGTCCAGCCTCTCCTCCCACAAGAGTGCAGACCACGAACCTTCTTAATGTAAAATAACTGGCATGAATCCCAAGTGCTTAAACCAGAACTAATACACTTTTAGAATAATAGACACTGAGCCTTCAATCAGCAGTTCCCAACTTAGAAGGATGTAAGCTACCTGTCCTGCCACCACAGTGCAGGCCACAAACCTTCCTAATGTAAAACAACTGGTCTGAAGCCCAAGTGCTTAATCCAAAATACTTAGAATGATAGCTACACTTTAATCAAGTTACTACCAAGCAGTAGTAAATACAATTGAATACTTTAAAAATGCCTGGATTAGTGTTCAAGTTATACAAACAAAGCTAGATTCAGCAGGCCTGGATCTAGTCTACGCTACAGCAAACAAGGTGTACCAATTTCAGTAAGAAGCAGTTCAAATATGCAGGCACTATAAGCCTTTAACCAGAAATTCCCAGCTCAGGTGGGCAGAGTCCAACCTCTCCTCCCACAAGAGTGCAGACCACAAACCCTTTTAATGTAAAATAACTGGCCTGAAGCCCAAGTGCTTAAACCAGAATTAATACACTTTTAGAATAACAGACACTGAGCCCTCAATCAGCAGTTCCCAACTTAAAAGGATGTAAGCTACCTGTTCTGCCACTACAGTGCAGACCACAAACCTTATTAATGTAAAACAACTGGTCTGAAGCCCAAGTGCTTAAACTAAAAGGCTTAGAATGAGTTACACTAAGCAGTAATGAATACAACTGAGTAATTTTAAGATGACGCAAAAGCAAAATAAAGTAGGAAGAAACACAAATACAGTAAAAGCAGAATTTTTTTTTCCAGAAAAGTAGCAAAAACAGTAGTAAAACAATTCACATGCAGTGCAAGCTGGCACACTTGAGTATGTAGCAATATTAGTCCACACACAGTTTGAAAAAATGTAATTAAATTAAAAAGGACTAAAAGCAAGTGCAGAAAGGGTTTATTAGGTAGAATGCGGTAATGAGATGGGACTGGGGGAATGTCCTAGATCAAATCTACAGTGGGGCGGGCACTGCAAAAGCCACCAAATTTAAAAACTACAACCAAGAACAGGGGGGGGGACAGTTTCAACAGAGATAGATATGAGGAATCACAGTGCAAATTATAACCAAAACAATATATACTGATATCTGTATATTTGCAGAACAGTAAGACAACAGATATCTAAGTAACAATTTAGCTCTATAATACAGAATAATACAAAAAATATACTCAGCTCTATATATTTGCAGAGAGTCTTGTAAGGCTGTCTCTCAACAATCCACTTTAAATGCAGGCTGCTATTATAATATATAATATATATAAATATGCATAAATATGCACTCACACTTCCATTTTGGACCAGCTACACTACTCTGGGTGACAAATATCACTTACTACATAATTTAACATAAAAAAAATACTTTTAACAATGCTTTCCCTTGTAAAAAATAAAGTGCCTGTTTTGGTGTTCAAACTGTGAATGACTGCATGCAAAACCAGGGCTCTAACCACTATGCTATCTCATCACTGAGATTTTAGCTATGCATTTTATTTAGCTGCTATGAAATCTTTAAGCAATGCTGAGTAGAGGACCCTAACATGCAAACCCGCTCAGCTGCACCAAAAAATAGCTTAAAATGGAAACAAATGGAAATTAATAAAACCACTTTATTTACATGTATCAGTGCTCCTTGTCAGTCACAGTAAGGGCAATTTTAAGGGGACACATAGGGACATATTTTAAAAATATTGCTCTTACAAACTTAGAAAGTTGATAGAATAATAGGTTTTGCATTAGCATGACTTTTCTGACCAATGTGGAGTCTTAAACTCAAATGTTTGTCATTATTTAATGACTCCAATCCTCTGTTATTTGCCAGGTAGGGACAGATATTTGGGGGAACACACCAAAAATATGATGCAGCATGCCTCTCAACTGTACAGATTTTGCCTCATAAGTTTGGTTCATTTCTGATATGATTGTGTTTTTTAGCAAATCATTGGCAAATCACTCAAGGTTTAAGTCATAAAATAATGACAGACATTTGAGTTTCAGACTTCATACCCTTCAGCAAATCTGTGCTATTGCAAAACCTGCTATTCTATCAACTTCCTGAGTTTGTAAGAGCACTATTTAAAAAAATGTTGCTATTTTTAGGACTTTGTCCCCTCATTATTTATGGCTTTGTCCAGATTTGTTTGCTCTAAGAGGTTAAGAGGTATGTGAGACAGACATCTGGACATTCTGCGAAACCCTGTACAGTTGAGGGGTATGGCTGTACAGCACTTTCACAATGCAAGGGGCGTGTGACAGTACCTGTCACACATCTCCATCCATTGCTTCCTATCACATAACTGCTTTGAGTGTCCATAGACACTGAAAGCACTTGGAAAGTGCTGTATGGCACTTTAACAATGAAGGGAGTGTGTGACAGTACCTGTCACACACCCCCTGCATTGCTTCCTATCTAACCTTCCTGCTTTCAGTGTCCGCAGACACTGAAAGGACTTGGAAAGTGCCGTACAGCACTTTGACAATGCAGGGGGTGTGTGACAGTACCTATCACACACCCCCTGCATTTATTTCATGATATCTTATTTATTTCAGCATCCACAGACACTGTTTTACTATTATAATTGTTTTCATTGTCTGCAGACACTGAAATGCATTTAAAAAGTGCAGTATGGCACTTTCTGAGTGCAGAGTGTGTGTTAGATGTGCGGGCACTACTTAAACATGTCTCCTGCACTCAGTAGTGTTCTTGTCTACTTCCTTCAGGAATATGCAAGGTGTGCTGCTGTTAAAGCTATGCAGAAATGGACACGGTTCACTCCATGTAGGAATAGCACTATTACTGCATGGAATTTATTGAATCCTGGGGCACATCTTTACAACTGAAGTAAATTCTTGAGGTCACCATCTAGCTTTCCTGCCTCCTCTTCTTCAGTAAAATTTTTACGCACAGTTGTTTCTAGCCCATTTTGCTCACAGGTGTAAGACCAGCAGCTAAAACCATACTTATTGTCTGCTGTTCTGACTTTCCTTCATTCTTTTTACTTTTTTCTTCCATTACCCAGGAAATATCAACAATTCCTGTCATTCTCTGCAAAAGTTCCTTGTACATATTTCATTAAAATGTATTTAAAATTGTGATTCATCATCAATCTATAATTAGTATAACAGTGCATCTGTACATGAGGTAAACATTTTGAGGCAGTTCATTAAGCTCTAATAATTCAAAAAGATGCACCAAACATCTTTGCATCCATACTATAGCAGCAAATCACACCAGTATCTACATGCTGGCTGATAAATATACATGTGCCTTCTCCCTAAATGTGTAGTGAATATATTCATAATAACAACTATTATCCAATACTATCCAATTTTCTTATTATTTAGTGTTCAACAATAAACATGCAGATATTTTCTTTTTTAATCACTGACAAATGACATATCTTTTTCTGTGAGGCAATCACCATTACTGTAATCATATTACATTATTTTTTCATAAGAAGCTTGAGCAGATTTCCTTAGTTAAGGTTTTCTTCTTTGTGATTCTTATGCAATACTCTATGCAGTGTTTTTGACCTCTTTATGTTTTTCATAATCATCAAATAGCTTCTCTTCCAAAGTTCTCTATAATCCTTCCAAACTATAGTTGTTTATTTATGTATATGAGACCCCTTACTTGTTAAATACTGCAGATAGCTGTGCAAGACAAAACCATTTGAAGTCAGTGCAAGTAACTGTGCCATCTGTACTTGTAGTTAATAACTGTGATGAATCACTCCTGATTTTTTGTATGGATTACTTAATGAAGCACCTGTACTTGTAGTTAATAATTTCTCTTGATTTGTTGTACTGCTTACTTACTGAGCAATTGGTATTTGTAGTTAATAATTGTGCTGAATCTCTCTTTATTTGTTGCACAGATTACTTATGGAGGTACCTGTACTAGTAGTTAATAATTGTGCTGAATCTCTCGTTATTTGTTGCACAGATTACTTATAAAGGTACCTGACCTTGTAGTTAATATTTGTGCTGAATCTGCTTTGATTTGTTGCATGGATTAATTATTAAGTGACTGGTACTAGTAATTAATAATTGTGTTGAGTCTCTCTGGATTTGTTGGACAGATTAGCTATTGAGGCACCTGTACCTGTAATTAATAATTGTGCTGAATCGCTCTTGATTTGTTGCACAGATTACTTATTGAGGGACTGGTACTCTTGTCTGCATCTCTTTTTATGTGTTATACATGCAAAGACTTGCTCCACCTGTATAGCACTTTTGAACCATGCTGTGCTTACAGAGTTTTGTAACATCTGCCTATCACTTTTAATTTGTTTTGCTGTGCTTGCAAAGTTTTGTGGCACTTGTGCCTGTACTGGTCCTTTGCATAAGTTTAAAATAATTATACTGCTCTTACTAGACATATGCCATCTCTATTATTATCACATGACATTTTCCTATGCTGGTAATATTTTCCTGTTGATTTGTTCTGCTCTTGCAGGTCCTGTGGCATCATGCATATGCCCTGCATCATTTCTACCTCATTGTGTAACACTTTTAAATTGTTATTCCATACTCATTAGTCTCAATGCCCCCTTGCCTGTGTCCTGTGTCATTTTTGCCTGTGTTGGCACTCTGTATCACTTGTGAATTACTGTATTATTATTGCTAACCTTTTGGCAACTGTGCCAATACCATGCATGTTTCTGCCTTATCACATTATTTCTCTCTCTCTATAAATATATACATACATATATATATATATATATATATATATATATATATATATATGTGTGTGTGTGTGTGTGTGTGTGTGTGTGTGTGTGTGTGTGTGTGTGTATATATAGTATGTGGTCCTGCTTTATTATAAAGTGTGCATAACATTTATCTCATTTATGGTATCCATATATAGACACTTTTGTAATACATGTGCATACATTGTTAGACCAAAGAGATAATATCATACTGTGTGTATAATATGTGGCTTGCTGCCTTATCAAATATTGTAAATACCTCATTATTGGCTCCCATATATAGAGTCAGTTGCAGGACAGATACATGCGCTGTTAGATAGCATAGTTAATCTCACCTTGTTTCTCTCTAGCACCAAAACTGTTACTGTGCTATCTCAGCTGCATAGGTCCCTGAACCATTATTAATCAGCTCCTCTCTATCAGCTTGGTTATCATGGTTGGCATATAATTCTTTAATATTGAACCCCTTTGCAAATATATTCTCAGATACCATGAGACCACAATCTGTTCTTAACTCATCTGTTACTAGCCTAATAGTATTAGGTATGCTGAGGCAGCATAGCAACTGCCTCACCTCTACTGACACCCTGTTGATGTTACTTCACACTAAGTTGACTAGTTAGAGAGCAGATAACTATTTAAACTTGAGGCAGATGTTTCATTTAATTTCACCTGGTTGTTGCAGCTCACCGTACCCCCACACTACAATAGTACAACATTAACACTAAGCCCAGATATGTTGAGGTGCTAATTAAATTCAAGAAAATGCACCATGCCAGCTGAACTTCGGCAACACACACACACACACACACACACACACACACACACACACACACACACACACACGCACGCACGCACGCACGCACACACACACACACACACACACAAAGTACATGTTATGCTCACAGCAACATCTTCAACTGATACAGCACTCACAACAATGCCTAAAGCTGCCACCACACACAAGGCTCAACAAAACTTTATTCTGAAGCCCTACAATGCATTCTAGTCATATGTGATTCTACATGGAGGCCTACTGAAACAGCACTCACCAGTCTGAGCAAAGACAGAGGGACAGTAAATTATATCTCATGTGCCAGAATTTGTAATGTCATCTGGTCACTCAGATTCCTTCACTACAAATATTCATACAGCCTGGTCATTTCTGACATGAGAATGAAGAACCTTACATGGTCTGCCTTGGAATATATGGAAAGAGGAATGATTATCTCTCAAAGTATATTAAAGAGGCTGGAAGAAGAGTAACCCTTAGCAGTATGTTGCCATCAATATGAATCATGCCAGAATGCAAAACAAATAATAATTGATTTAAACAGATGGCTTAATAACTGGTGGCATTTAAGGGTGTACCAATGTGTGTTGTATTAGAAGGAGATGGTAGATAGTTCTACCTGCTTTACCAGGGACAGCCTTCACTATTCCTTCAGGGTTTCTACATATTGGTTAAGACATTCTTTACCCATATGCTGACTGAATTATTTTTTTAGGCAGAGACAGTCGTTTACATCTACCAAATCACGCCCATTTCAGTGTGGCACTGCTTAATATTGGAAAACTAAATAAGAAAATGTTTACCCTTAAGTCTTTCCTGGCCCATAAAAGTATATACACTTGTATAATTGCAGAAATGTGGCTCCAATGCAGTGTTTTCTGGTGAGGGTGTTTGCATTTCCAGTAGGGCATGTCTGTATTCATTCACAATCTATTTACCTCTCAGTTATTTCAACAAAATAATCATCTAGAATTTCTGCATATTATGTTTTCTACAAATGCATCAGTCTGTCATACAACTGCAAAGTATAGAACCCTTTCCTTATCTCCCACACCTCACAGCACTTAACAATTTGCCATCCTTATCTATTGAAACTTACATATTTGTTGCAGGAGATTTTAACTACACATTCATAAACTGAAAAATGTAAACCACAAACAACAAATATGTACATACATTCCTGAATATTATGAGCACTAAGTCTGTAGACCAGAATGAACATTCTCCTATCAAAGATTCAAATCAACTTGACCTTGTTCTAACAAATAAAGCAGCAATATGATGTTTGACTAAAGCTATCCCATCACTAGTCAAATCAATGCACTGTGTTTCCTTTTTTATATAAAGACCTATCCCAAGATGCATTGTAGTCCTATTGTCATTAGTAATTTATCCAGGGCTAGTCTTCCAGCACATTCTGATGACCTTATGAGCTTTAAAAATACTCAACACCAAGGGGAACCTCAGAGTAAATCTGGCCACTTATACTACTGATTTTGCTTCCTACCTAAACTCTTGCTTCAAGGCATCAAACTCTACTTGCCACAAATACAAAGACAAATTTAAAGGCAAGCTCCAAAGGGCAAACCCTAGTATAAAAAATAATGCATTACAATGAGATAAAAATGTTCCCTTAAGAATAAACTCAAACCATCCCTTAATAGAAGTGACTGCAAAAAGGTAATCTAAGAGTTGAGACATAAAATCAACCCATACAAAATCAATAAATAATTAGATATTGTTATCTCATTCAAAGTAAATTGCAAAGCCTTTGTGAATTTGTCAGAATAATGGAAATAATACTCAACACTTGCATCAAGATGATCTCCACTGATAGCACCTAATCGGACCCAAAAGATGGCAGCAACACATAAGAAGATAAACTTTTTTTTAATCTTATAGGCTCATAGATTAGTACTAGCCTAACTGTCCTTATAGACTATTTTAAGCTTAGCCAATTACCCCTTGTGAAAATCAAACCCTGCACCATTGGTCTGTAAGGTAAACACCTTATCCATTATGCCAACCTCCCACCAACTATGTCAACCTCCCACCCATGAAAAGGCTTTCAGCTTTTCCCAGTTAGGGGTCACTACCACGGATCACCAGTCCGCTTATGACTGGCAGTGAATTTTTACAGTGTTTAGTTGCCAGCCTGGCACGTAACCTTCAGAGAAGGCACACCCACTCACGCACCTACCTACATGTCTTTTAAAGTTCAGTTGATTGCAGGGAGGACATGCAGACTCCACACAGAAGGCACTCCAGACAAAAATCAAACCAGAGGACCTCTTGCTGTGCAGCAACAATGCTAACAGCTGCACCACATCTTCACCTTTTTCATCCACTCACTCCATTCAGGCCATACTACTGCCTATAATTATCCTAGAGCAGGTCTTAAAATCTGTTTTAAAAAAAAATCTAGTTAACATAAGTCACTTACTTGATGAATCTTTTTTTTTAATTATTTAGTCTTAGTCTCTTCACTGGGTAAGTGTGCAAACCTGGAGAACTGTGGCCCTGCCACTGACTCAAGGAGCTATAGAGCAGTTAGCCTTACCAGCATAATTTGTAAAGTAATAAAAGGTATCACTATGGATTTCATTATCAATGATGTTGTCAACTTACACACTTTTGATACTAACCAATATGGCTTTGGGAAAGATATGTTTTGCCTACTAAATCTAATTAATTTCTTTGAGAAAGTCACTGAATCCTGGATGACAGTAAATAGGTGGAAACTGCCACATGGATTTAGCCAATGCCTTTTTCACCATACTACACTTCATCATTATTGAGAAACAGACTCAGTTAAATATTAACTCATAACTTGTTGGATAGCAAATTGACTCACATATGGGACCCTCACAATCATGGTTGGTGGCATGCACTACACAAAAGGCAGGTCACTCTCGGCATCCCACAGGGTTCTGTTTAGGGAGCACATCTTTTCAGCATACAGTTTACTGATACACAATCTGACATCAAAGATGATCCATAAATTTCAGGAGAAAACCAACTGTAATGGCCTTTTCCTTATATATATATATTTCTTTGTTTTACTGCAATGTTTATTTTCACTGCAGTATATTTAAGTGTTAGAAGTTCTGGTTAGGAGATAACAAAGCTGTGTCTATTGGTGAGTCACAGGAATTAGAAGATAATTTCCTGTGAACTGTGAGAAGAGCTACAGACTATTAATTCTGTTTAAAGGTGGAAGAAAACATTTCAAGGTTTTCAAGAGAAAACTAATTGAAACAATACCTGCTGAATGGGAAAACCCAGTGGCTCTTGAGTAGTCCACCCTTTATGGCAATTTGACCATATTGTTCCCTCTCACTCCTTATTCATTGACTCTTCTTATTAAGCATAAAAGTATCTGTTTATGGAGTTACTCTCCTTAAACTAATTAAATTCAAGTACTGTGCCACTGTACTACACATTCCAGAATTGTGAGTACTATCAGTTCATAGGCTCATAGAAGATTACTAGGCTAATTGCTCAAGACCTTTTATAAGCCTATCCAGTTTTACCCAGATTTTATCCAATTTTCTGTCCTGATGGGAATGATAACAAGGGTCAGCAAGCAGGATTTTGACAATGTTTACAGGCTGCCTCTAGCCATAAGTGACATAGGCATCGCCCCAGTAGTGAATTTGCAATTTCCCATCTATTGGTCCAGATTATGCTTGAAGATGGTCAAGGAAGGGCTCTGTTTCATGTGAATAGAAAGCCTGTTTCAGAGGGGGGACAATCTCTGGGGCACGTCAGTCTATTCAGCATGATCTATTCATGCTAGAGATTAGGTTTAGATCCTTGGAGTGGGTAACCCTTGTGCAGTTAGTATTGTGAATATGTACCATTTCTATTAGGACTGGGTTAGAGACTGCCTTGTAGGTCAGGCATAGATCATCCAGCAGTAATCAAGATTAAACTAAATGTAGTGATAGGACTTTTAACTGGTCTGCATATGACATGTTGGTTATACCATGTATTTTTTTTGGTGAGAAACCTCTGAGGTGCCTGGTGAGGTGCACTCCAAAGGGTGCATTGTATTTGATTATTGGTCTGATGAGGGCCAGGTACAAAGGTACTATGCCATCCTTAGATCTGGATGGCATGCCCTTACTTATAAGTTGAGCCATATAGAAGGACTTCGTCACCACAGTGGATACATGGTGGTCAAAATTCAGATTACTATCTGAATACCCATATCTCTCAGCACTGGGTCCACTCTTGGAGGTGCCATCAATGTTGTAATTTGATTTCCCAGTTAACTACATATGTAACTAATTATCTGTAAATAAAATATCACTCAAAATTAATCTCCTGTAATTAAACTGGTTATACATTTTGTGTCCTCAGCAATTGCTGTTTTGCATTTTAAGATCTAGAATCTTGTTAGTTTTATTTGCTGTTATTACTACAATTAATAGTCAGAGAAAAAAAAAACTAACTTCATGGTGCCACAGCCTGCAGTAGCCTCATCCTTAGCCAGCTTACTAGAATATGAGTTTCTTAAGCAGTGTAGCAATTGCCTCATGTTTACCTTACAGTCCACTTCTTCTAACACATACTGGTTCTACCAGCAACAGATGCATTATTTTCTAAATTGGAGTTGACTCTGTCCAATCCAACCACTGTCACTAGCAGCACACCAGTATTGCATTACCCTTGAACCAAATTATTACCCCCTACTTATGCTCAGATAGTAAAGAAGTCCTTGGCTAAGCCTCCCAAGCCTCTTTGACAGTCATGTAGCTCAAATGCTAATACCACACCTTTAGCTATGCTGCCATCTGCTGTTATAAGCCCACAGCACATACCAGAAATGTCTTAGCCATTGATGTCTTCATTGTAAGATATACAGGCAGAAAATATATCAGGTATAAGGTGACAGCTGACACTCTGGTGCAACGATTAGAGAATTCACTTGAGCCCTTACACCCATCACCAAATACATTTATGGCTTTGTAATGGTCAATGTTGGGGTGAATGATATTAAGTATCCCACCTTAAAGGAGATATAAAAAGACACAAACTTGCACTTTCTATCAATACCTTCAAAGAGAGCAACACACTGGCATTCAGCAACATTCTGCCATTACCAGGTATGATGTTTAATTTAAAGGCTAAACAACTAGTTTCTTTAAGTAGATAGTAAACTGTTGTCATTCTGTGGGATCATGTGTGTGTCTGTATGGGTTGAAATAGTCAGCAGACCCATGTGGCTTGCCAGAGATGGCCTGCATGTCTTACTCCATGCTTTTTCTCATACAGGTTTGCCTGCAGTGCCTTTTCTTAGTCAGAGTTCACTCAATGGGCTTCCCAATATAGCAAACTCCAATCTGGCTAGTATCAATGTAGTGCTGCTGAATTTTAGAACACTAAACAACAAAACCTTTGGATTTGAGGCCTTCCTTAACCTTGAAGACATCAGTATTTGTGTAACTACAGAAACCTAGTTCCATTATAGTGATAGCAGTCCCTAAATTCCAGGCTAAAATGTCTGTCATGCATTCAGATCCACTAGCAACTATCAGGCAGTATATGTATTTATTCTTAACCCCATTCCCTCCCACCAGATTGCTCATGAATCAGATCTGAAACATTACAGCCAGTTATAGATCCACATCTACAATGTCTTCAGAGTATGTTGAATACCTTAACAAGAACAAAAATGTTAACAATAGTTGATCCAAAAACATTTTGTTTGGATGATGTTGACTTTCTGCACATAAACTGATAAATATATACAACCAGTAACAAATATGCCTATATACCTGCGGACTTCAGAAATATCAATACACTTGAGTAAATTCTCACCTATCTCAATCTTCTTGAGGTTGTCTTAACAAATATTTCAATAAATTACACCATCACACTTGTTAGCTCTTCCCTAGTAAAATCTGACCATCTCACTGTGATCTTCTGAGTGAAACTTGCTCTGTGACCACCGATAGCTCCTATATATTTAATGATTATTCCAAAACCATTATTTTCTATTTACTGATCTAATCAATAATCTCAAATGGTATAGTCCAATAGCAAGCTTAGCAGCTGATGTTCCTGCATGCTTCTGTGTATTTTATTCTTAGTTGGATAGCTGCATTAAGGCATCTATGCCAATCAGGCATAAGCATAATGGCAACTAAACAAATATGGTTACTTACCACATTAGTAATGTCTATAATAAAAAGAAAAAGAGCTCTTGGCTAACACTACGGGATTACTATTTTATCATTATAAAACAAAATCAAAACTGGTAAGTAAGTATCTCATATTTACCAGTAGGAAATGTGAGGCCAGCTATGAACTTAGGGTTGCAGTTAATTCAAAAGACAACTATTAGGCCTTTTTCAGCTATATTAGGAAGCTTGGAAGTAGCCAATAATTATGTACTGAATGTACTTACAGTGTTACCTCTTTTTTTCTCCCCAAGGACATTACAAACACATAACCAAGAAAAAAGAGTTCAAAACCAGAAAGTATACGAAGTCCAGGCAGCTGAACAAAACCCAGAAATGTGATTTATAATTTGTAAAATCCTTTTTTATTCGACAAACCAGTCCAAAAATCACAGTTGAAACAAGTGCTTTCGCTCGGATATTCCGAGCTTTATCAAGTTACACATCATAACGTAGAGTTGCCTTTTAAATACTTTACGTGCTTGTTTGATACATTAATTAACTAATTTAGTCTTAAAGCAGCTTATTTTATAAAACCATAGAAAAGTTTAAAATCAAATAAATCATTGTTCCTATAATAAAAACAGTAAAAAATGCACAATGATGTCATAAAAAAGGCAATATTGTGCCTTTATATTTGGTTGTATGAATAAATTTACGAAGTCAGTTAAAAACATCCCAATGAACATAGTATAAACTAGTAAGTTGAATTTAAGGACATGACTTTTCACATTCCGTGCAAAATAATACAATAAATGTTAAAGTCCATAATTTAGACTTTTTATGGTGTTTGCAGTTCACTGTGTGCCAGTGAAAACTTCATAGCCTTGCTCTTCTGAGTTTTAAAACAGGTTTGATGCTAATAGTGTCATTTAACCCAGGGGGTTACATTACAAACACATTTTCTTCCAACTTCACTCCACTCCCCCAACTGTCTACTCCATTCACCCCCCCCCCATGTCATCAATGTCGACCAAGTCCTTTTGGCATTTTCCAGAATAAAAAGAAAATACTTTAGTGGATCCTGACAATATCCACAGATGTTTACTGAAAGCTGTAAAGTATGACCTAGCATAACCACTCCATCAATTCTTTAATCTGAATCTCTTCACTAGATGTATCCATGAGGTATATAGAATGATAGTTGTGGTACCCTTACTGACCTGAGGAATTATAGGCCTGTTAGTTTCAGCAGTGTTATTTGCAAAAGGAATATATTAAAGTTAAATTAATAAGCAATGATATAGGTAAACATATTCCTTGATGTACAGCAGTCTGGCTTTATATAAGGAAGGATATGTATTCTCAGCCTGCTGGAGTTCTTGGAAAAGGTCACTGAGGCCATGGATAAGGCGCATGCAATTCAGACTACTTATCTGAACCATGCCAAGACCTTTGGTACTTTCCCCCATGCTAATATTATTGCTACGTGTCTGTTTGTCTGTCTGACACGGTTTACCTATATGTGATTCAAGTATATCCTTTCAACTCACCAGTTTCCAAAAATTGAAAAATGAAAATGGTGAATCAGAAACCCCATACAGACATGCACACAGACAGATGGATGCAGGCAGATAGGTAGACACCCACAGCACAAGCATGCGCGCGCGCGCACACACACACACACACACACACACACGCACACACACATGCACGCACACACACACGCACACACACACACACACACGCAGACGCACGCACACACACACACACACACACACGCACACATGCACCCACGCACACACACACACACACGCACGCACACACACACACGCACACAGACAGATGGATGCAGGCAGATAGGTAGACACCCACAGCACAAGCATGCATGTGCACACACACACATACACACACACACACACACACACACACACACACACACACACACACACACACACACACACACACACACACACACACACACACACACACACACACACGCACACACACACACGCACACACAAACTGCTATATCGCTAAAGTATGTTCTTGTTAGGCTTGTATAAGGGAACAAAAGCTAGAGAGTCTCAAATTCTTCCCTGCTCTATTTTGTGGTTGGAGAGAAGTTTTGAACAGAACAGGCAAGTCTTATAATGTCCTGTAAACTGATTGCCTAGTACTTTCCAGTGAACAAATGAACCCAAGTGTTCACTATACCACTTTAAAGCTCACTGAGTGGACCAATTATTAAGGACATTATTATATTCTATAGCACAGAAACAAGCTGCATCTAACAACTTGAAAAGGTACAATGATTACTTACAAGAAAATTCATAATACTTTAGGAATTACTATTGAATTCTGCTGCTTAAATATTATTTACATATAACCTCTGTCTGCTCAATATGTGCTAATGTCTGATGTTGTTCTGTTTGAATGTCTGTGCCTAAAACGTTAAGACATTTTGAAGGTAAAAGAGAGCTGTCAAATCTGGGCCATATATTTAGTTATGATATACAGCAATAGGAGTCCATTAAAAGACAGATTACCTTGTCCTTTCTACCTATGCAGTCCTATTTAAATAAATCAAGATTATCAGAGTGTTAGGCCTGTGTATTGAATTGAATTATTACTTGAACCCAGAACAAGAAAGATCATGGATTCTGCCCTCTGTCTATACAGGTGGCTAGATGTAGGTGGCTCATATCTGTCTATAAAATCTATGATCACATTATAGGCCATAGTTTCTTTGACAAGATCTTTCATTGCTTCTTTTTACTCAAAGACATTTTTATTAAAAATTTTTCCATATCGTCAAACAGACTGAACCATAAATAGTGAAACATAAAAATAATATAATATAATCAACTATTTACAAAAGAAGCTATATACAATTTCCTAAGTATATAATCTATAACATCATGTTTCCATATACAATATGCAATTTGTATTAAGATGCTGTGCTGACTTATAAGATCAATTAGCTTTGTTCAATATTTCATCAACTTTCTGCCAATAAGTGATGTATGATGTTGTCTTATCAGTTCTTTTCTTCATGGTTGCTACTTCCATTCGAGACACAAAGACTGCATTTTCTTGAAATCTTGAAAAGTTGATGGTGCTTTATTCTTCCAGTAAGTTGTTGTGGCTTTACGTGCAATGGCAAGCAATGTCCACAGTAAAGGATGTTTTACTTTTGGGACACATTGTGGTATGGATACATTAAACAAAACTAATGACTTAGTTAACTGAAAAGTGTCATTAAACATTTTTGAAAGAAATCATTTCCAACCAATATTTATTCAGTGAATGACAATCAAGACATGTGTTCCCAATCTGCTTTTGTATGCATTTTACATCTCTAACAGTCAATATGTTTCTTATATATTTGTTCTGCTGTATGAGGGGTTAGAAAGGATATATGTAAGAATTTACATGCATATAGTTTCCACTGAATTGACTTGGTAGTAAGGCTTGGTGATAAAAGGATAATTTATTTTTCATTTTTATAAGGATCCTTTTGATTAACTTGATTATAATAATTCCAATAACTATTATTGATATAGTTCTTTGTTTCTTTAAGTGTCTTATGAATTTTGGATAGATATTCTTGTCCTTTATAAGTATTATTTATTAAAAGTATCACAGGTTCTACGAACTTAGGAATATTATTTTTAAAAGTTGGTGTCATCAATTCTAACTTATTTGTGACTTTCATTGCTTCTTGAGGAGAGGATTTCAGATCATTGATGTAAATGGCTACTATAAGTGGCTTCTCTAGAAAAATTGCATCCTTACTTGGGCAGTGCCTGAGGATTATAATGGAACAGCCAATGGCATGATACCTGTCAGCATTAATTTGATCAAATGAATCAGGCAGGATTCTATCACTTCCTGTGAAAGACAAGAAGACTTCGATAGTCTTAGGGTTATAAGCAGACTGTTTTCCTTCATTCCTTATAATAAACTTATAACACTGTACATTGCTGCATAAATAGTGTTTTTGCCCAAATTTCGACTTCCTTTTTATATAACACTTCAGTTATTAATTTATTAGTTTATTCTTTGTGGTTACCTTGCTTGGCAATTTTTTAATTATCTTGTTATAAATGTGAAAAGAGGAATTGCATGTGGTCTGTGCTTTACGGGTACTGTTTTTTTTTAATATTATGTACATTGCCTGTTTATTAATAATGTTATAAAAATGGTTAAAAAACAAGTCCATGCCTAGAATTCACCACCAGAGATACCCACTCAGAAAACCTAATACTAAAAGTAAAAATTGTGATAGTGATGATCTGCAACAAGATGATTACCTGAGGTGAGAGCTTAGCTGTCAAATGTCCCTGATTTCCCAGAATGTCCCTGACTTTACTTTATATTTTTGGTCTGTGCCACATAAAAGGTGTGATTTTTCTGACAAATCATGGAAGATTGCAGTCATTAAACAATTGCAGACATTTGAGTTTTAGTCTTCATATCCATCAGAAAATGCATGCTAATTCAAAAACCAGCTACTCTTGCAACATTTCAGGTGTAAGATCATAATTTAACATTTGCTCCTGAGTTGAGGCTTATAGCCCTCATTATTTTTTGGCTTTGTCCCTGACTTTTGTGCTTAGAGTCTGAGAGGTATAGGTGGGAGCTTCTTCTCTGGTGGGGAATTTTTCTGATTTCATGGCTTATGAATAAAGGCGGTGAGGCAGAAGTGTGTGTGAACATAAGCTGAACTTTGTAAAGCATATTCAGTTTGCAGATGCTAGAATGAAAGGACCAGATGAGAAGTACTTGAGTATTTGCAAGCTTGACAACAGAGACAGGATTTATCTGTGTAGGGATCGTAAATAAGGAATGACATGGCTGTCTCACAAGTTTTGGCATTAGCTGTTACCAGGTAGGTCCAATCATTGAAAAAGCTAGGGACATAACTTCAGTCAGAAGTTTGGGATTTAAAACAAGTAGTGGATAGTGTATAACCCAAATATGAATAATTCAAATGGCAAAGACACAGATAATATGTGTGGGGTAGGAGTTCAAGGAGATGTCACAGCTGGTTTTAAGAAGACGTGTTTACAGAAGACTTTGGAAGACTAGACTGTCAAATGTATCAGGTGCATAGAGTGGAAGACCAGCATGCGTGGGCAGATCAAGGTAATTAATTATTAATGCAGAGAGTGACTCTTGAAGCAGGGTGCACTCCAAAGTAGATTTTGCATGGCATAGATGCAGGTTAAAGTAGTACAAGATTTCCTTTATGTTAAGTTATGCAGAAAAGAAAATGAATGCCCAAGCATTGTGGAATTTAAAGAATGAAGGGCCAGCAGTTAGGATGACCTACCAGGTAGCTATAGGTAGTTGCAAAAAATTGCCTTGAAGTGGCCAGACCTATTGTATGGTTAATGTTAAACAAGCTATTTGCATTTATAAAAAGGTGGTGGGATGTAAGCTGAAGTGGTGAATTTGAGCTGGAGTACAAGATTCAACCTTGCAGGATATGGTAGCCGCCACTGTAGCACCAAACAATCCAATGATTACTGTCAAGGGGATGCAGAGATGGTGGATGAACAAGTTATTACAGTTAGAAGAGAAGGAGATTGGGTACTTGAAGATCAGCTTACAAAGAATAAACTGACAGTAACAGCACATGTTCATACCGATGGTCTGAAAAATCTGCCCTCTCTGTCAATGAAGAGAGTCGGGGATTCTACTAAAGCCACTGTAAAAGTATCAGTGATGCAGTGGGGGGGGGGGGGGCTAAGAAAGCAATAGAAACAGCAGATCTAATGAAAAGATAAAGTACAACTCCAAAATGACTTGGTGTTACTTAATGGACGTAGAAGCATATTAGGAGGAAAAGATAGAGGGAGAAAACAAGGTTAGATGGCTAAAGGGATTGAGAAAATGTAATATTGTAAGATCTCCTGACAGTGAGATGGACCAGATCACTGCCAAGGAGAGCTTTGGCTTCTGATGAAGAGATCAAGCTGTCTGATAAGAACTAAGCAGGTAATTAAACATGGAGGCAGAAAGTATAGGAAGAAGTAGCTTTTGTTACATGTAACAAGGGGTGTGGGGAATCCCATTAAAAGTGACTGAAAGAAAATAGTACATATAATCATGATGGGAAGACTGTATGTTGTTTTGCTGCAACTGTAAAAGTTGAGAGAATAGAGATTTTAAAGTTGGAAAGGAAGGGGATTCAGATGGGTAAGAGCAAGTGCATGTTGGGGTGGAAGAGGGGATAATGGCAAGAGAAAATCATAAATGGCAAAAATTCACCGGGTATAGTAGATAAGGAAAGAAGATAGTTGCCTGTTAGCTAGGTGAGGAGAGGCAAAGTTGTTTTAATGGCAGCTTTCTGTTGAACAACTGAGGATAGAAAAGAAATAATAAGACAGTGTTTCACAGAAATGGTGAAAATGAAGCAGAGGAGGACAAGTTATTAGTCAGTGTGTGTGTGTGTGTGTGTGTGTGTGTGTGTGTGTGTGTGTGTGTGTGTGTGTGTGTGTGTGTGTGTGTGTGTGTGTGTGTATGTGTGTGTTTGAGTGTGTGTGTGCGTGTGTGTGTTTGAGTGTGTGGTGGGGACTTTGATCCAAGTAGGAATAGAATTTATGGGAAGCAAGAGCTTCACATAGGTTGTCAGAAGGAAGATTAGAAGGGAATGGTAAGCTGTGGCCAGCTCACCAAATGGAGACAGAAAGAATTTGAAGGTTGTTACACGTTTTAAAGACAGGATGGGCATCAGAACAGTAAGTTAGATAGAGTTTTGCTAGACAAAGTGACAGCAGGTGAAGTAAAGAGGCTGACCATGAAGGAGAAGGAGTTATATGATTATAGTTTGCTTATTTTGAGTTAATTTGATGTTGTGGGAGTGCAGTCTAGGAGGAGAAATCTGGAGCACTACAAAACATATAAACAGATCCGATGGTTGCAGGAAATGACAGAACAGGTTCTGGTAGAAAATGCAAGAAATACCATGGTGACGGGAACTGAAGAATCCATGGAGAAGTATTATAATGGAATGGGGGGGGCTAAAATATGTAGGTGAGATCAGATGAAAATTGTTGAACTAGTGGAAAGATTCAAATGGTTTGAAAATGTGGTGCAAGAGTTTGAGGAGTCACTATTTGAGGAGCTCAATAGTACTAAGGTGGGGCTAAGGACATGGACAGACCCAAAAGTGCAGACTGAGGTAGAGAGGAGAGGCCTTATCCTGTAGTAGTGGTGATGTTGATAAGGCATAGATGGCAGCAGTAAATCTGGGGAATAAGGGAGTATTATCAAATTCTAGAGAGATAAGGGAAGAATTTTGGACACTTTATGTGAGTTGGTATGATTAATAGGAGATTGTGGGCCTAAAGAATAAACATAGAAGAAAAACACAATTGTAGAGAAGGGAGAGCTAAATAAAAAGACAAGTGAAGGATATAGTGGACACTCTTCTGTATCTAACAAGGAGATGGTGGGGAGGGGGGGGGTCATGATAGTTTCCCAAGGAAACTTTACTAGCAAGTTGGAAGGCAGGTAGGAGTAGCGATGGCAGATGTAGTTAATGATGGGACAGATAAAGATGAGTTACCAAGTTCATTTTGTGAGATTGCAGTAATGGTGTTGTATAAAAGGAAGGGAGATTATTTAATGATTCTACTAAGATCTGCGCAAGGATATTAGAAAAGCAAATAAGGAACAGTTTACCAGAGATACAGAGGAGAAACAGGTAGGATTTGTAAAGTGATGGACTTCTGCAGCCCGCTGTAGGGTGCTAATAAATTTTAATGTGTGACCTGAGATTTAGGATTATAGGTTTTTGGGTTTATAGGGAAAAGAGAAGACAGGAATAATGCTGACACATAACCATAAAATGTTTTTGTTTAAGGTTTGAAGTAGATGGTCAGAGATGGAAGGTGGATTAGAGGGATATGAAATTTGTTTACAACAGTTTTCAGGAACTGGCAATTAGTAAAAAAGGGTAGATCTAGTGTGGTATATTTGAAAAGAGGCATTAGGCATGATTGTCCTTTGTCACCAAGTCTGTTTTTAATGGGGATTCAAATACTTATTAAGAAAGTGGGAAGAGCCTTACAGAGTGGAAAGGCACACGGGAAGTGTGATGATTGGGAAGAGATGGGCGAAGGCAGCCAGCCTAGTCAAATATAATTTGATACATAATTCTATCAACTGTATAAATAAATGTAAAATACAGGCATGTTTTCTTGAGTGTAAAAGAATACTGGGAAATGTGGAACTGCAAAATATGTGACAACATTGCACTCTACGGTCCCAGTGAAGCATGTTGTAACCCTTTCATGTTTTACAAGTTGGCTACAGTGAGTCTGGATGAAGGTTTCATGCCCATTGTTTTAAGGCTAAAGTTAATTACCAGAATTTACATGTGGAAGGTGCTTTATTGCTGTAGTTTCTGCTAGAATGTATATGTGAAATGCCTTGTATTGTTACAGTTTACTGAGCAGATGTTAGCTTGCTAAATAATGCAGTTTGTGGCCTGAGAAAACCTAAGTGTCAAAACGATGTAATTTGGGAGGGCCTCAGCAGAGCTGTTGGTTAGTGTTTAAAAACTATTGTTCAGTGACAAACTGGGAACATTTTGACTTTGGACATCTAACTCAGCACTTTGCCTTATGCTCACATGTAAGTTTTAGCACTGTGATTTCTTGTTGGAATAGTTAAAGCTAGTAAAGATTAATTAGGTATTTTTCTTTGAAATCAGACCTATACTACTGTATTATTTTAAGTTTCTGTGTGATCTCTGAACTCTTAGATATCTCTGTGGTGTAGTAGTTTTGTCTTGTGTTTTAATTATTTATTATTAAATATTTTTAAAACCTTCTACCGGTGGCTGGTTTATGTAGAGATAAATTATGCTTTAGAGTACATTATATATTTATAGAGTTTATTGTAATAAGCCCTTCCAATAAGCCTTGAGACTGATTAGTCATACTACCATTGGATTATAATACTGCACAACAATAATTGGACACCCTTTTAAGGGCCTTCTAGTAGCTGATAATTAACTGGGTGGTGGCAGGAATTACTACCGTATGGTCTGGGTAATAGGGGCACAGCTGGAGAACCTGTGCCAGACTTTTCCGTGGAATGTTTGTGTGGTTGTTTAACCTCTTCTCAAAGTGTGTGTGTGTGCGTGTGTGTGTGTGTGTGTGTGTGTGTGTGTGTGTGTGTGTACACACACACACACACACACACACACACACACACACACACACACACACTGTGGCATTCACTATTGAATCCACCTATGTCACGCACATACAGATACCTCACATGTGTGAAATACACACCCCTACCTATGTCCTGCTTTCTATGTTGCAGTCTGTACAGATGTCTAGAACAGTGTACAGGAGAGTGAGTAACAATTGAGATGTATTCCCCACCATACGTGACATATATGGACACACATGTAACCACACATGCCAGTACTGTGAATCAAGCATCTGCCTATCTCATGATAAGTATGACAGACTTACAGCAGTATTGCACACCTTACAAAGTGTACTGATGCTTTATTTGGCAACTGTGCTGATATATGCACATGGGAGGTCTTAACTATTACAGGTGTCAAGTGATTTACCTTCGGTGTCACTCTGACCACTGTCTATGTTGTGTGTGTTCCCCTTCAATTAACAAAACCATAGGTTAGTGGTTACACAGGTTATTGCAGGGCCACTTGTGACACACCTGTGAGCTGTCATCAGCAAACATCCATCTGCAAAGATGCCCCACCGCTTAGTTATGTCCACAAATCTGTTCATACCTGAGGTACATCTTTCTGTACTTTCAGCATATCACCATATACAGTTGACAATGTTGAGGCTGCATTGCACTGCATGATGTACTAAGACACACGTCACCTGCATACATCAGCAACTGCACATGCATGGTATCTGAATGCGCACCACTACATGTGCATGTGTGCAGGTCCTACATTCCTGTCATTTGGACATGTTTGTAGGCATTGCAATTGGTGGACATGTGTAATGACATACATGACACATGGACTGTTGTATGATATGATAGGTGTAATGGGTGACCGGTACAGAGGGAATGTTACCTCTGTCATCATTGATATCACACCTTATGTACTGTTAGCATTCAGCAGCCATAGACCTACATTCCATGTGCATGTGTGTAATGGCTGTAGCCACCTGTCTGCACAAAGGACAACAACAGCTATGCTATTTACATATATGTTGTATGTGTGTGGCATGTACATATCCATAGCAGGTACATGTATGTCATATCCAAACATGAGGGTGTTTACTGGCGTACAGCAACAGTCATCTGTTAATGCTGTAAATAAGCAAGGGCCCCTGGTATGTGTACAGCTGACCTGGATACAAACAGTGGTATCACTGCATTGCATAACACATGATGCAACTGTGTCAGTACATGGGTACTCTGCACAGTTGATGTAGAGCTAGGTACAGTCCACTGGTCAAGGGTCACATGGTGTTGTACAATTATATGTCCTACCACATGTATGGATGTGTGTTGGTGGTCCGAGGGCATGGTGGTGTCTGAGGGTTACAGTACATGTGAGTGGCCTTTATGTATGTGGGGACACCTCCACCTGGAGCGGTCCGTACCTGTGTTATGGCCCACATGTCTGGTTCTGAGGTATATGGTGGTATATGGTGGTAGTGCTATTGTGCACTATAGAGCCTTCAGCCAGGTGTTCCTCACTGCACAGATGTCAGCATTCCCCATTGTTGGATCTACAGTGAGCAGCTGTGATTACGAACGCTACACATCTAGCACTGGTCAGCATAAGCATACAATGCAGTTGTCCTCTAGGTGTCAGGATGTTATCCTATGTTTAGGACATTTGCCTTGGAATGGCACTATATGGGCGAATGCGACCTAGGTATTATCCCCACTCCCTTTAATCATGGATGTATGTGATATGTGACAAAGGCCTGTATACTTTCAGTCATGTCACCCCAGAATGACAAACACTGGACAACCTCATAATTACAGCAGGCCATTGGCTCATTGTGTTGATCAAGCAGTTGCCACTCGTAGCAAGACATCACTGTGAGTGGTAGTATTGTGCTTGGTGTAGAATGGTACATCTAAAGTGACGGACAGCAGCAGATGTTTTATATAAGACCGGTGTCAGATATATGTAGTGCAGCATTCCTGCTAATAATAACAACTACTGACACTGGAGTCCATTACAATGTGTTCTTTACATCTAACTGTAATAGCATGGCCACTGTGGCTTTCCATGTTTAGAATCAGCGTGCATCCCAAACAGCCCTGTGCTACTAAGTGTATGAGCATGCCCAGTATAACCTTGTGTAGATGGACACATAGTGCATCCCAAACAGCCCTGTGCTACTAAGTGTGTGAGTATGCCCAGTGATACCTTGTGTTGGTTATGTGTCCCTATGTGTATGGGCATGGCCATTGTAACCCTGTATAGTGATAGTAGTTGTCAATTCCACAGATGGGCATACTCCATTTCAGGATGGATTCCTACTTTAAACACACAGGTTCACAGGTATGTACATCTTAACTGCCAGCATCCCTGTTGATGTTTGCATTCCTAGAAGGTCATAATGACAGCCTTGAAATGTGTAGTCTTTGTGGCGCGACTCGTAACTATGTAGTACTGTAATAGTGATCTGTAGATAGACGTGTGTGTGTGTGTGTGTGTGTGTGTGTGTGTGTGTGTGTGTGTGTGTGTGTGTGTGTGTGTGTGTGTGTCCTTCTGCCTGAGGACTGAATAATGCTTTTAGACTGCTCACACTCCATACAATTCCTATACCCACCTTTGGCAAGGCTGATGATGTCACCCACCTAAATACACCTCTGGAAGTGCTGTGACCCAGTAATCTTGGTAGCGTGCTCTGTAACTGAGTAATGCTGTAGTGTGATAAAGTAGGTAGGTGGGTGTTCTAATCCCAGATTTGCCAAGTGTGTGTGTTTGTCTCTGCTTGAGGTTTGAATAATGCTTTTAGACTGCTCACACTCCACACAATTCCTATACCCACCTTTGGCAAGGATGATGATGTCACCCACCTAGAAATACACCTCTGGGAATGCTGTGACCCAGTAATCTTGGTAGCACATTCTGTAACTGCTTAATGTTGTAATGTGATAAAATAGTTAGGTCAGTGTTCTAATTACAGACTTGCCAATTGTGTGTGTGTGTTTGTCTCCATCTGCCTGCGAACATAATAATACTTTTAGACTGCTCACACTCCATACAATTCCTACTCCCACCTTTGGCAAGGCTGATGATGTCACCCATGTAGAAATACACCTCTGGGAGTGCTGTGACCCAGTAATCTTGGTAGCGCATTCTGTAACTGCGTAATGCTGTAGTGTGATAAAGTAGTTATTCAGTGTTCTAATCCCTGACTTGCTGTGTGTGTTTGTCTCCATCTGTTGGAGAACTGAATAATGCTTTTAGACTGTACACACTCCATACAATTCCTATACCCACCTTTGGCAAGGCTGATGATGTCACCCACCCAGAAATGCACCTCTGGGAGTGCTGTGACCCAGTAATCTCAGTAGTGCATTTTGTAACTGTGTAATGCTGTAGTGTGATAAAGTAGTTAGGTCGGTGTTCTAATCCCAGACTTTCCAAGTGTCTGTGTGTGTGTGTGTTTGTCTCCATCTGCCTGAGGACTGAATAATGCTTTTAGACTGCTCACACTCCATACAATTCATATACCCACCTTTGGCAGGCTGATGATGTCACCCACCTAGAAATACACCTCTGGGAGTGCTGTGGCCTAGTAATCTCGGTAACGCATTCTGTAACTGTGTAATGCTGTAGTGTGATAAAGTAGTGAGGTCGGTGTTCTAATCCCAGACTTGCCAAGTGTGTGTGTGTTTGTCTCTGTCTGCCTGAAGACTGAATAATGCTTTTAGACTGCTCACACTCCGTACAACTCCTATACCCACCTTTGGCAAGGCTGATGATGTCACCCACCTAGAAATATACCTCCTTTGAGTGCTGTGACCCAGTAATCTCGGTAATACATTCTGTAACTGAGTAGTGATAAAGTAGTTAGGTCAGTGTTCTAATCCCAGACTTGTTAACTGCGTGTTGTGTGTTTGCTTGCATGAGACAAGTACAGTACTTTGTAGAGTATGCACTCTCTGTACAAATCCCATGACCACCGTTGTCACCCACCTAGGAATACACCTCTAGGAGTGCTGTAACCCAGTATTCACCACAGCGCGTGCCCTAAAAGTGAACTACTGCAGTGTGATACAGTAGGTAGGGGTTTGAATACAGGACATGGCAAGTGTGTGTCTTTGGCTGTCAAAGCCTGTGTAGAGGTGGCTGTGAGTATCTAACCACTGGACATGTTAGGGAGCGGATTTTGTAGTTTTCCTATATGGTGTCCATCTTATGACACATTGGCCACCTCACGAGAAGTACAGCTGTCAGTCAGCCATGGGACTGTGTTGGCAAGCCATACCCCTACATCTGGCAAAAGGCCTGGTGAACAAAGTATGCAACCCTACTAGTACCCGGTATATGTCCTGCATCCATGTGCCATACACAAACACACTTGCCTAGGATATCCCGCTATGTTGCTCGTACCATGAACATTGATGACAGATAGTAGGCATAGTGTGAATGCAGTGGGCTGCAGAGGACATGGCACCCTGTCCAGCGGTACAATTGGCATATATTTGCAGACAATGTGCCTTCACTTTGTTCCCCACTGGATGCCTGCAACATATGTGGTGCCATCAAATGTGATCCTCAGAGGCCATACAATGCCATACACATGCCCTGTATGGACCAATGCCACCGACACCAGGGAATACCTGTATCATGCTATCAATGCAGGTGCAGGGCCGACCTGTCGACTATAAGCAGGTTTCGCCACACCAGGCCAGTATTGGCATATCGGAGGATAACAGTCTGTGTACAAAACATGTGCCTGGCAAACCAGGTACACCTGTACATGTCACTGTACAGTATTGTGGGACATGCACATCCCAGGCAATGTCTATGTGAAGGACTATCAAACACAGACATGGCATGCATTGCAAAGCTATGGCCATACACATTGGTAACCAGGATGTCAGGGCAGATCATGCAGTACCCATCTGTGTGTGACATTGCAGACACTACACCCCTATACCGCACTGCACACTATTGTCAGGTGAGGCGATGCCAAGGATTACCCCTCACCCAGCCTTGTACAGCCATCTTGACAGCCAACCACTACACACCCTTGAAGCAATGCATACATGCATGTCAGTATTGGCACCTTCTGTCTGTGTGTGGGTTATGATGCTCCCAACCACAGTCACTCCCAGTATAATCCTCATTAGCATACCAACAGATGTCAAACACTTTCACATGCTCTAGCCCATAGAACCTCCAGATATCCCCTGTGGTGCATGTAGTCCTGTGCATTACTGCAGTGTGGCAAACTAAGTAGTTAGGTTGTGCATTTGTGGCCCTGGCAAAGAGTGTCAATGTGAGAGTGGGGTTGTGGTGATAATGGCATCCATTCACGTGGACAGCCATGTATGCTACACCTAATGTATGTCTACTATATCTCCATTGCAGATGTCTCTCACCTGCACACATATATGTCCTTACAGCACAGCAACATGGCTTTGTGGCACATGTAGTAACTTCATGAACATGTAATAGTAATGACTAGTCAGTCAGGGGTTACCCCTGTACTGTTAGGCGTGTGGCAGATGATGCTTAGGGTTTAGTCTCCAAGCCTTTCTCTGGTGTACTTTGCCTGTCCCTCCCATGCACTCTCTGGTGGATGTGGAGGTATACACCTGCTCAGCAGCATCATGTGTATTGCAAGTGATGGACATGAACAGGTGATGGCCTCTGAACCTAATGCAGTCCTCTTCTAGCTCATTGCATGTGGAACAGCTGTGATGGTGTTCCCATAGCCATTCGCATGATAAACACAGTACACTATCTAGGAAAATCATGTTGTTATTTGGTCATGACAGTCGCTGTGAGTGGTACCTGGATGTGGTGTTCTGAAATGGAATCACAGATGATATCTGGATGTGCCTCAAACATCATACACAGTGGGAAATAGCCTAAAGACAGGAGGGTGATGTGGCACACATGACTACAGCATGTAAGTGTAGCTATGCTGCACTGAGACTACTGGCTGTTTAACATGTTGTTTGTGGTAATGGCTATTCTGAATGTTTTAATCCAGACATGACAGTACAATTACCATCTGTAGGGCCATCTGTGAACTGGTCAGTGTGTGGAACCATTTGTTTCTTGTGCTACACACTGAACACACATCATTGCACAGCAGGAGCATAGTGTGAGGACTGCAGACAGTACATGATGATAGGGATGTGTTACTGCCATCGCATCCCTGACTGGACATATGTCACATGACACAGTGGTATGATAAACACTGTCTGGGGTTCCCAGTGAAAAGCCAATAATGAGCAACTGTTCATAGCTGCGGTCACACGTCTACATTGTACAGATATCATGCAGTATATATGCATGTGTTGTGCTCCCTCTGCAAATGTATACCACGTTGTGTTGGGTTGATGGTGATATCTATGCATACTGTTGTAAGTAATCCTGAATGCAATTGTCTATCACAAAGCCATATGTGGGTTTAAACTGCAACACCATAAGATGTATGGGTTGGGAGGTCCTGGCAGAACCTCCTGTCCCACTTCAGCTGACCATGGCACCGGGCACCAGCACATCTGGGGCCCAGCCTTGGATCTCAACCTCTGTTGGCTCTGCACCACGTTCTGGTGGTACCACCACTGAGGATGGAGCATGTCCCCCCTGGCAGCAGGAACAGACAGGAACATGTCATCTGTCGTGCGGTCCTGGATGTGTTGCGTTGGGGGCTCACTAAGGGGTTCCGAATTCAGATATGCAAGCTCAAGGGCAGAGTGTCACATTTGCAGGGTGATGCTGCCCCTCCTGGACAGCCCCCAGCACTGCCTCCTTTGCAGCTATTTGGGTGCAGTGGCAGCTGCCCATGGCTGGGGACCTCTGTCCTACTGTTCCTATGGGCTTGTGAATGCCAAACACCCATCCCTGTCCGAGGTGTATCCCCCTACATATGTCATATACCGACCCTGTATGCTGTCTTGTCTGTGATCCTACCATACCTATCCTCCACGGCCATACCTACTCTCTTACCCCCCACATCTGACCCTCACCCTATGGAAACATAAGGCCAATCAGCTCCTAGGACAACATCTGCCCTATACATAGCTGTCCATTTCACACATGTGCTCACTGGACACATGTAATCCTTGTAATATTCATCAAAACATACTCCTGTTATACTCACCCCTGTCTCTCAGGCGCACAATCCTGGTATGCACATCACTCCTAAATGGTCCATATACATGTGATGAGGATGACCCCATTGTACACACAACACTACAGGTCCCTCTATGGTTACCTCATTTACCTTTATCATGATGATGATGTTGCACACAGCACCTTGCAAGAGTACTGTTCACACATAATGACTGGACAGGCACTGTTGTGTTAATGTACATTACATGCACAGAGTGATGTATATGGCCAATGTACAACTGTTTGCGTGTATGAATGACACATGTCTGTCTGAGGACGTCTTGAGATTACATAGGACAACACCACTACATAATACAGGTATCGCTGGTGTTTCCCTTTTCATTCATTTGTAATGCCTTGTTGCCACATGGTATGTTCCTGATATATCTCTATATACGTATGTACCTATATGCTGCACATAAACACTCACATATTCATCTACATGATGGGCTACATTCCTATACTGTTGAATGACTGCGCTGTATGATATGTTAGTGGTATTGTCCATTGTCTGTATATCTGCCATGGCATATTGGTAAATCACATTAGCTGTGTGTGCAGAGTCCTGGTTCCGAGCCTTGCAGATGCCGTTTATTTTGCTGCAGGGCAGAACAAGGCCATTGGATATAGAGGGAGTAAGGCACATTAAAGCAGTCGTGAGCGGGTGGGCGTGGGTTTGCACGGTGTTAAGCAATGCTAACCTCTGGTTACAGCTTCTTACACTTGGTTAGCCTTTACATTGCTTTACCAGTGCAATACTCGCATACTGGTAGCCAAACTGGCTTACACCCGCTCGCTCCCGCACTTGCAAATACACTGACATTGGTGCTTGCATCTGATACTCACACCCCTGGTTGTGAGCCAGGACCACAATATTACCTTGTGATGCCTATTACATCAGATGACATGCCTACAGTATCGGGAATGTCTGCCCATTAGGCGACGGCATGCCATTTGACTGTACGGAATCGGCGGCCTGTCCAGTGATTTATTCATATTATCTTTGTGTTCCGCTTACAATCTGCACCCATCTGGCTGATACATTGGAACCGAGGCTCTTCAATACAGCCAAGTAATTGGGGTTTGGAACCCACATACATCGGCCGAGTCATGCTATCGCATACCTATTATAGGGTTGCCACCTTTTCAGTTGCCCACTGTGAGACTTTTATGTAGAAACATCAGATTTTGCAGGGCAAAACATACCCACAGCCAGTACAAAGGAAAGAACTTC
>NC_056733.1:1731619335-1731634335 GCF_019279795.1 Protopterus annectens
CATTGCCCTTTCCAGAGCTTAGGGGCCCTACACATATGTTGTCCCACCTTTTCAGCTTTACAAGTTTTGGTAGTCCCAGCAGGACTACTTTCTGTTTGTGTGTAAAGTAGATTTAGCAACTCAACGATGTTACTCCCACTAGTAAAACCCTGCCTGTGGTGTGAGTAGCAGTGCTCTGCTCACTCCTGGGCAGCTTTTTATGACATATGCTGACAGCACTATATAATACCATAGTTGGTCTTGATCCTCCCACATCCCTTGTCTATGCTTTATTGTTACGATGTTCATTCTTCATATATAGATATTTATATATATATATATATATATATATATATATATATATATATATATATATATATATATATATATATATATATATATATATATATATATATATATATATATATATAGCTATATATATATATATATATATATATATATATATATATACATACATATATATATATGTGTGTGTGTGTGTGTGTGTGTGTGTGTGTGTATATATATATATATATATATATATATATATATATATATATATATATATATATATATATATATATATATATTACATCTGTACATACGTATATACACTGCTTACACCCGTGCAACCGCACTCACATATGCTTACTGTGTGTTAAATATGTTTACTGCTGCTTATTTGTGCTTACTTGTGCCTTATTCATTATGACAGTACCCCTTTGATTGAAGGGATCTGGTTAATAGTCCCATGTGATACTCATGTTCACTTTTACATGTTATAATGTCAGTTTTACAGCAGAACGACATTCATTACACAAGGAAAATGATATGTGCTATAGTCGAACTTGAACCGTGAATACCTGTTCATTAGGTGGATGCTCTAACCACAACACTATTGGTGTTCTGCTTCATTTACATGTATAACCATGGTTCATAGTTACCCGAACACACACCTTAGCACTTCACTAACACAGCAGGCATCCATTTTCCTGTTGGCAAAACCACAGTGCTACATATGCGCCATTCCCTACTGCTCTGGACCCATGCCGCATTTTGACTCATTCAAAGTATATTCAGACCTCCCAAGCGTATAGTCCTGGCACATACGTTTGTATGATTGTCAGGGTGTTTATATGGTCATCCAGGTTTAGGCTTGTCTGAACGGGGACTGGGACTGCCCTGTACCCATTAGAAAGTCAGATTTAGCACATGTACAAGGTTACTCCCACTGTTAGCATCCTACCTGTGGTTAGAGATGCAGGGATTTTGCCCACCTCTGGCCAGCTTGATATGTCAGCACTAGATAATACGGGTGTTCCGCTGCTGTTTTCCTTCACATTCGTTCGTTCTGTAGATATATATATATGTGTGTGTGTGTGTGTGTGTGTGTGTGTGTGTGTGTGTGTGTGTGTACGTATACATGCATATGCATCTATATGATTTAATTACTTTGATCATACTGTTGAATGACTATGCTGTCTGTTATGTTTGTGATAACATCAGAGTTAGGTATATCTGCCGTGGTTTAGTGTTAAATCACATTGATTGTGATGTGTAGGGTCCTGGCGTCAGGCCTGGCCGACGCGGTTTATTGTGTTGCTTGGCAGAACAAGGGCTGATGGACAAAGGGTGAGTACAACAGTTTTTAGCTGCGGTTTTCCGTTTAACCGCCGTTTCACATCATGCAAACACCTTCTGCATTCTTACTGTGATACGTCACCCCAGTTCACATTTCAATGGTATTATATTGTTATACAGCATAAAATTAGCAAGATATGCTCGTATACGGATTACGCGTCATAAATGGTGTGTGCTGCAACTGAACCGGCAATGTCTGCTTGATAGGCGGATGCTCTAAGCACTACACTATTGGTGTTCTGCTTCATTTATATGTATACCCATGGTTCATAGTTACCCAAACACACACCTCAACACTTCACTAACACAGCAGGCATCCATTTTCCTGTTGCGAAAACTGCACTGCTACACATGCGCCATTCCCTACTGCTCTAGAGACATCCCATATGTTGGCTCACTCCAAGTATATTCAGACATCCCAAGCTTATAGTCCTGGGGCATATGTTCATATAATGGTCAGGGTGGTCAATTAATTTTCTGTTTTTTGGCTTGTCTGACTGGTGACTGGGATTACCTTGTACCTGTTTGAAAGTCAGACTTAGCACTTGGACATAGTTACTTTCACTGTAAGCATTCTATCTGTGGTTGGAGATGCAGGAGGTTTGCTCATCTCTGGGCAGCTTGATATGACAGCACTAAATATTATTCGGGGTTATGCTGCTGTTTCCCTTCACATTCATTATGACTGCTTTATTGTGACCATGTGCATTCTTCATGGATATATGTATATATATATATATATATATATATATATATATTTCTGTCTGTACATATACATGCATATACACCTACATGCTTATTTACATTTTCCATAATGTTGAATGATCGATGCTTACCGTCACGCATACCTGCTTACATCTGCTTTAAAGTGCCTTAATCACCCTATATCCGACTGCCATTATTATGGCCATCATATAAAATTAGCCCTTTCATGGCTTGGACCTGGGAATAGGAACACCATAGTCACTAGTTTTACCACTAAACCATCCGTGATACATTCTGTATGGATGGTAATTAGGATATACGACTTTACTACAGGCATTCCACAGTACTGGTAACAAATGTGACAGTCGGGTGGTTTACATATGTATAGTACATGTTATTATTCATATGTTTCTGAGAGGTATATGTATACATTTGCAAGTGCACATATTTATGAAATGGACACATACTTGACAACTACTTATATGCATGTATGTGTGATGTGTAGCTCTGCGAATATAAGTATGTACATTTATAGATATATGACTACATATCTGGAGTTATACATGGCTATGTATATGAACAACCACATACAGGAGGTACCTGTACTGTTTGTATACAGGGGTTGCGTGCATCATTATGATGAGGAACCTGGACAGGGTATAAAATTTGTGGACATGTACTATTTGGGAGATGGCTATGGGGAAGCTTCATGGGAACATGTGAATGGTATAAATTCCTGATAATGCATGTGGGGAGACATGCATCATGGTTAGGTGTTTAATCCCGGGTCGTAGCTTCTGCAGGACCGGCTGGAGGCTGAGCAGGGTTGTGGACAACTACTGCTAATGCAACTTGTGCCCGGTTGTCTACAGGGCTGGACATCATGTTGTGCCACCAAGTCTAATCTTTAGAACAGACACTTATCCCATGAGGGATGGCCAAAAATTGTGGACACCAATGACTCCAATTCTTTTGGCTTTACGAAAATGAGGGAGGGTTATACATGCAAGGGATACCTAGTCTGCAAGCCTGAGACTGCCTAGGGTGAGACTGCCTTCTAGATATGGGTATGGGCACTATGTGCATATATGGCTGTGCCAAGCTAGCAGCCCGAGTATGGGTGGTTTTGGTGGACGTTCAGCAAGGGGGGGGGTGTGCTGTGGAGGGGATGATGGGTATTCAATTATGTATCCAGATGTGTTGGGGTTGGATGGCTTAGTTCAGGTCAAACCATTATGTGGGTGTGAGCTGGTAACGTTTCTGTACATGTGTATCACACATTTTAATGTTCATATATTTGTGGGATTGTGTTCTGCAGTGTGGCCTGTCAGGGTGTATTGCAGATGTGAATGTATGTTCTTTGGTTTCCTTTCTGATTCACCCACTGCTCCCTCGTACACCTCCAGTTCACCTATTGTATATCCAACCCTGTCTCCCCTTGGCAAATTATTACATTACCCGTCACCCCCCCCATATTCCACACACACACACCATCCATCCTTTCTCTGGTTGATGGCCCATAGCACAGACAACAGAACACACTGTGTACTCTACATATCTCTTGTACCAATATGGTTGTGAGGACAACCCTAGCATATTTGATCTTCCACATGCTGTACTTCATGCACATAGGTACATGCAAATACTTATCTTTCATGACATGGTAGGTAGACCCATGTAATACTCATTCATCTTTGGGCCATCCAGACAAGGACAACTTGGACCACAAATGGGCAGTTACAGAGCGAATGCTCTGACCATTGGTAGGGTTGCCACCTTTTCAATTGGCCGTAGTGGGACATTTTCGGGACACGCATCAGATTTTACATTCCAACACATACCCACGGTCAGTACAAAGGATAGTGCTTTATTTTTATGCCTAAGTGAAAGCTTATTCTTGTAGCACTTTTGTTGCTTATTCTGTTTATTGTAACATTTAGGTATTTTAGATACAGAAATAACTATTTTATGGAACTATTACATAAAATATGGGACATAATTATGTCCTACAATCACAGGACATTTGACATTTTTAATATTTTTGGTAAGGATACAACTGCCCAGAGAGGGACTGTCCCTCACAAAGTGGAACAGGTGGTAACCCTAACCATTGGGCTAGGCTTAGCAAAGGGCAGCGGCATGCAAACACGCTGCATTTCACTTCCATTTGGTATAACAATCAACACTACAATGAAATATGGGCACAGGGTTTTAAATGTTATTTGTTCGAGGGACAGGGGCTCAATATTCAGATACGTGCCTTTGTGTTTACTTTTTATTTCAGGTGTTCACGAAGCTGCCTTGTATGCTTTGCATACATTTCAGTATCCATGGACACTGACAGGAGAGATTACTAATAGAGGCAGGCTGTACTAGTCAGCATTTTAGGTTGCGCGTCTGTAGCCGACATGTTCACGCCTCCATGCAGTGCTTAGACACGCCCCCTGCACTCGTGCACATTTCCTATGCGCATGGAAATTGCGGCAGCGCGCCTTCATTAATATGCATATGGTGCTGCTGCACCATCTCTACGCCACATGGTCAGTGCAAGGCTAACGCTGTCCTTGCGCCAAGCTTCATGAATCCCGGGGATTGTGTTTTACAGTATTTTCAATCCATGTTGGATCAATATTTTTCTACTTTAACAGGTAGGTCTCACTCATTGTTGGAGCAGCATTCTGCATTTTTGATGTAAGGTTATGCTTCTGTATATCTTTAGTTTTATTTCTAAATATATATATATATATATATATATATATATATATATATATATAAAATGTATATATATATATATATATATATATATATATATATAAATATTTATCTATCTATATATTTTTCTATGAATGCATACATACAGTGATAGGTAGGCAGCTGTCAATATGCAGAAAAATGGATAGATAGGTAGACAGATAGATAGATATACAGATAGAACGATAAGTAGGTAGTTAGGCAGAAAATTGTAAATAGAGATATACAGAAATAAAAAAGACAGAAAAGACAGCATTGTTTGGATTACTGATATTTCCTTTGTTGAATTTTCATGGAATCTTCATTAAGGTGCAGTTCTTATGATACATTTGCTTGTTGTTTCAGACATAGGTGGAAACAGTCGCATACCTCATTGCTAGTTGCAACATACTAATAGCAAAAGGACTGTGCACTAAAAGGCATAATAATGCATCGAGACGGTTGCACTGGCGATTGTGCAAAAATTATGGTATTGAAGTGACTGTAAAACACTAGAAACATGAGCCACAAAGCATTATAGAAAATGATAAAGTCTACATCACATGGGATCATCCTTCACCAACAGTTCAAAAGAAAGATGCTAGAAAACAAATATAGTGGTCCAAAAAACAAGACAAAAGTAGCATTGATCATTGAAATCACCACACCCAGTGACTACAGTGTCCTGCGTACAGAGAGACACAAAGTTATAAAATATCAGGATTTGCAAGCAAAAACGAGAGCAATGTGGGAGAAAGATACCCAGATAGTTCCAATAGTAGTAGGAGCAATGGGTCTTATAATAAAGAGTCTACAATCATATTTAGATATGCTACCAATACATGTAACTCCGTATGAATTGCAGAAGGAGTTATTCCTGGGCACATTGCAGGTGCTGCGAAGAGCACTTTTGGCTGACATCAAAGAGTGAAACAGTACTAATTTCATGAACTTTAATCATACTTTAACTTAAGAATGGGGTCCATTCCTTTCATGGTATAATAAACCCAAAAGATTTGGAGAAAATAAAAACATAGAGATGTAATGTGGTGGTTAGTGGTTCTAGCATACACTGCAGATACTGTTAGCATAAGTTTGTCAGTCTGTGTTTCTGAGAGACATAGGCAGCCAGATTATAACACATCACAAGCTGCTTTGAGTCACAAAAATATTTATATTTGGTTCCATGTCAGAATTTATTACATTTGAATCTGCCATGAGAAAACCATGCTTTCAGCTACAAACATCTGTTCCAGACTATGAGCTCTTCACATCTATAAAAAGAGACAGCTGGATAAGGACTGACATCAGTTGCCTCTAAGCAGCTAAAGTGGGAGTTTAGTTCACATAGCAATAGTCCATGAATTGGCGAGACATGAACTGTTACTATGTGTCAAGTAGAAGAAGATACCATCCTAATCAGTAACATGCATTCTCATGGTTGAATTAAGGTAGATGCATACATTATATAGATTAGTGCAATTATTTATCAAATACATTTTCTGTACTAATGAAATATCCAGCTTTATACTAATGACCGTTTCTTTTTTTTCATGCATTCTCATGGTTGAATTAAGGTAGATGCATACATTATATAGATTAGTGCAATTATTTATCAAATACATTTTCTGTACTAATGAAATATCCAGCTTTATACTAATGACCGTTTCTTTTTTTTTTTAATTTTAAACTCATTCCAATTTTTAAACATTGAAAAAATGATATTTTGGCAGTTGCTATAATGGTCTGATACCAGGTTAATAACTTGACAACCGTTGTATTGTAGCTAAGAAGTAAGGCAGAGAAAATGTTAAACCATAGAAATACAACATAGCAGATGGTGGGTTAGTTACTTTGTATATCTTAATTTGGCAAAAAGAGAAATATGACATGGTTTCCTTGAAATCATAGCGACATGACTGCTTATTTACTTTATTAAGTTTCTTTATTATATTTGGACTGAAGATGACATAATGGCATTGTTTGTCCAGAAAAGGGAAACAGAGATGATCAGACATCTTACAGGCAGCCTGCCCATGCATCTAAACCTTTAGTACAAGGAATTTGAACAAAGCTAAAAATAATGGGGGGATCAAAGCAGCATAGTCTGGGACAGATTTTAAATATTTTTATTACAAACTTAGAAAATTGATGGAACAACAAGTTTTACATTGGCTTGCGTTTTCTGAAGGATATAAAGTCTGAAACTCAAATATTTGTCATTATTTAGTGATTTCATTCCTCATGGATTTGTCACAAAACTACATATTTTATGAGGAACAGAGAAAAAATATGAGGCAAAAATCTGGACATTCTGTGAACACCTGGACAGTTGAGAGGTATGAGCCTGTCTAGTCTAGACCAAGATGAAGTGTTCAGTTCTAATAATTATACAAACTTCTGTATGAAAGATTGCATCAATTACTTTAACTGAAGCTGCATAAATACATTAAATAACTTTTAAAAAAAGATGTTCACCTTCACAAAAATAAAGTTAATGGGCTTAAACAGTGTGAACTGAAAGGTAGTGAGTTTTCATTGCATTATGTAATCCAAGAGACGATGGTATAAAGACACAAAAATCAAAGTAGGAAAGGACTCATAGTTGTTGTGACAGGAATGGAAAAAGAACTTATGTCTTTACATAATATTCCATCTGTGTTGTTGATCTTCACCAATTCTTGACTATGGTCTCAGTTCTAAATCTCAGAACCGACTCGGCTGTTTTTCAAGCTCATGCCTTCCAAAGACTCTCAAGCTCAGCTCTACCTATAGTGCTCCTCACCGACTTACCTCAGATCAAGTTTGCAAATTATAGTGACAGACAAGAAATAATAGATAAGAGACTATCGCCAAGATTCAGCAAGCAGCCATGCAGGAATATGTTATTCCTGCATGGCAGGGACCATTCCTGTGCAGCACGGTAGCGTGCCATGCCTATGTATGAAGGTGCACTGCTGTGCTGTAAAATGGACATGGTTCTGTGTACAAGTGCAAAGGGTGTGTCTGTGAACAGAGCTCTCACAATACATATGCCCCCTGCACTCCAGAATTGCCGTTCAGCAATTTCAAATGAGCAAGAATGCTCATAACACCCCCAACCTGTCAGGGTAAGAAATCTGGACAAAGCCATGAGAGACAATTGTCCCTACCAAGCCAGAAAGTTGCTAGAATAACAGGTTTAGCATAAGCACATAGCGCACACCTCCCAACCCATCAGAGTAAGGAATCTGGACAAAGTCAATAGGGACAATCATCCCACAAAGCAGAAAGTTGATAGAATAACAGGATTAGCATTAGCAGGGATATTCTGAAGGGTACAAATAAAAAAACACAACAGATACATTTATTTTTATAAGTGTGATAAAGTTTAAGTGTAGCTGCACGGGTGTGCCTGTTGCTTATCTATGCCTAGTCCAGCTGAAACAGCACAAGAAGTTAAATAGCAAGAGACATCCAACTTTAGCAGTGCTGCAGTAGTGTAGTAGTTTGAGTGTATGCTTTCAAAGCAGCTATTCCTGGTTCAATCCCCACTGTAACCAATTTGTATAGTACATGTGAAAGCAGTACATAAACATTTTTTTATACTTAACTACCGAAATAACATATATTTGTTAACCAGAGTACTGTAGTAGGTGCAGATGTGAGGTGCCAGTGTAATAAAGTTGTGAAACCCCCATATAAACAGAAGTGCCCCATGCAGTATAGTCACACATGAATAAATGTAATGAAAGCACATTGCGGGATGTCAGGGACAGTAAACAGATTTATAATATGTAATGAATGATGAATCAATCCCATACAGCAGATAGTGTATAAAATAAAAAATAAGCAATGCTAAGCATTGCAAAGCTCTGCTTACCAGGTGTAAGCATTGTGTAAATATGACTGCTAAGCAATGGGTAGCCCAACTAAGTGGATTTGCCAATTGGTAAGCAATGCTGAACCTGCCCCTTTAAGCACTGCCAACCTTAGCTAAGTAGGTTTGACCATAGCTTAGCTTAGTTCAGCATATTCAAAACCATCCAGTCATGGCAAATAGTGGGAATTGGCTGTATTTAAACCCCTCATGCGGGAATATAGCTTAGAACTGGTTGCAGCTTCCCACTCTAGGCAGTATGGCAGGTGTTGGTGAGGGCATGTGCTTCTGCATGCAGCACTGGGGTATACAGGAGTCAAGGTCATGGTAGGACACCTGGTAAATAACCATGATGAGAGACTGCTGCAGGGCCAGTACCAGGGCTCCCAATATAAAGTGGAAGCCTGAGACTGTCTCACCCATGATCTCACTAGTGCCACTGGTATCCCTCGGACTAGTGAGCAGGTCTGGCACCACTATGCCAACTTGAAGTGGAGAAAAAGGGAGGTCTTCGACCAGTGGGTCCAAGAAGCAAGGCAGAGGGGTGATGTCCCAGCAGTGTGTAAGTATTCATATCAATAACTGTTTACCAAAGTCCAACTTGTGTATGTGATGGATAGATATGCCTAAATATTTCTCTATTCCCTTTACAGCTGCAGCTGAGTGGGCTGTGAATCAGGAAGCCTATCCCAGCAAGTTGCAAAGGCTGCATCGCAAGGCTGGTGAGTAACAATCCTGCTTATAGTAGTCATACCAAATAAATATAAAGTAGTAGAAAGTCACCTGGCAATATAAAAACTGTGTATGGGTTGTACTGAATAGACCAGACAATATGAAAGTAATAGTCCCATATAACTGATATTTCAATAAAACTGTAACTGCCTGGCAGTAAAGTTTTTAATCCTGGACTGGTTGTGTAATCCTGGACTGGTTGTGTTTACTCTGGTATTGTATGGCATGTAGTGTTGCAGCCTCTGAATCATAATGTTGTGTTAACCACTGTTACCCACTCTGTGCTGCATAAAAAATATGTCTAGGAATGTCTGCATACGACTGTTGTAAGTATAAGGTCTGATTGTAGAACCAAGAGAGATTTAGAAATAAAACACTGAAGACACAAACAGTAGTTTCTAAATAAATTCTTGTATTTTTAGCACACAGCCATGGTTCAAATCCTGGGAGTGGTAGTAGTAAGCTGTATTCATACCTCTCAACTGTACAGATTTTTGCATAATGTCCAGATAATTGGCTCATATTTGTGGCCTGTTCCTCTGTATCCCTGGCAAATCACTGGGGTGATCCCAGAATTGTAGTCACTAAATAATAACATACATTTGATTTTTATACCTCAAATCCTTCAAATAATGTATATTTAAACACATCCTGTTACTCTAGCAACTCTCCATTTTTATAAGAGCAATATTCAAAATATGTCCCTATTTGTACCTCCATGCTGTCAAGCTTTGTCTAGAGTGTGTGCATTAAGAGACTGAGAGGTATGTGCATAATATTAACTAGGAATCTAGGAATATGTGTAGAAACAGTCAGGTAGTGTTAACAAACATCCCCCAGGTCTTTCAGATAAGAAAAATGTAACTGCTTGGCAATAAAGTTTTAAACCCTGGACTGGTAGTGTTTACTCTGGTATTGTATGGCCTGACATGAAGCATTCACCAACATCTGATATCAGCCTAGTATTGTTGTGTCAACCACTTTTCTCACACTGTGCTACATAAAAATATGTCTAGGAATGTCTGTATAAGACTGTTGTAATTACAAGGTCAGATTATACAACCAAGAGAGACTTACAAAAAAACAAAGAACAGACAGTGGTGTCTAAATAGCTCACTCTGATGAAACAGAAATTGTTGTATTTTTAGCACACACAGCCATGGTTTGAATCCTAGGAGTGGTAGTAAGCTGTATGCATAATACCTCTCAGCTGTACAGATTTTACCAGAATGTCCAGGTATTTAGCTCATATTTTGGCCTGTTCCTCTTTTTTCCTGGGAAATCAGTGGGATGATCTCAGGATTGTAGTCACCAAATAATGCCATAGATGTGAATGTCAGACTTCAAATCCTTCAGAAAATGTATATTAAAACAAATCCTGTTACTCTAGCAACTGTCTAAAATTTATAAGAGCAATATTCAAAATATGTCCCTATTTTACCCCCATGTTGTCAAATTTTGTCCAGATGTTCTGCATTAAGAGATTGAGAGGTATGTGTATAATTACAACTAGGAATCTGGGAATATGTATAGAAGCAGTCTGGTAGTGTTAACAAACATTCCATCCGCAGGTCTACCAGGTAAGAGAAGTAGAATTTAGCTATAAGACAGTTGAAGTATACACTGTGTACAAACATACTACTGACAAACCAAGGCCATAGGGTATTCTAATAATACATGTAGAGTAATGATTAGAGAAATGATCATTAAAATTGTGAGTACTGCAAGGATATATAAGTTGTTAATTGACATCCCCCCATGTCTGCAACAATAATCCAAATACACAAATCAATGGGTATGTTTATATCAAACTTACTGTTGGGACATATGCCCTATTGTTCAATAAATAGTGAAATGTGTTTCTATTACTGTTCCATGCTAAAATACTATTATTGATGGTCAGTTGCTATCAATGTAACCTGCATGCTGTTATAATGGCCACTGTAGTTCCATATATGCATGTGTTCTGTTTGCTATGCAACTGTTCCAAATCTGGTGTTTTGGTTTATGGGAATATCTATGCATGCTGTTATAACTAATCCTGTATTCTGTTGACTATTGCTAACCCACATATGTTCTAAAACTGCAACACCATAGCAAATTTGGGAAGGCTGCTCCCAGCAGACCCACCTCTCCCACCTCATCTAGCCATGACACCAGGCCCCAGCACATCTGTGACCCACCCTGGGACCTCCTTGTCCGCTGGTCATGCACCACCTTTGGGTGGAACTGCCTCAGGTGATGGGGCTCTTCCCCCCCTTGGGAGCGGGCGTAGACAGGATACTGTCACCCGTGGTCAGGTCCGGGGTCTGGTGCATAGGGAACTCCACAGAGAATTGGGAGATCTGCTATGCCAACTTGAGGGCCGCATGGCACAATTAGTGGGTCAGCCTGCCCCTCCTGCTCAGCCGCCAGCACAGCCACCTTCAGAGCCGTGAAGGTGCAGTGGTGACTGCCCATGGGTGGGGACCCCAGTAACACTGTTGCCATTTGTTGCCCCTCCCCGTCCAAGGTGTTTACCCCCGGCATGTGTCATATACCTCCCCTGTATGCTGTCTTGTCTGTCTTCTGACCCAACCTACTTCACCAAATATACCTACTATCCTTCCCCAACATCCCACTCTCACCTTAAAAAAGGCAATCTGTTCCCCAAAAATATTTCACCTCATACATAGCTGTCAATTTTGCACACATGTCCACTGGACACATGTAATCTGGTCTAATTTGCTTCACAACACATTATTGTTGTCCTCGCCCCTCTCACAGGGGTTTGAGTGTCCAACTATACCTCCAAATTCAGTATATATGCACAGCTGTTGCTGTAGAAGAAATGGACAGCTATGGACCTTCCCTACACCTATTTTGCACATCCCTAGCTACTATCCCTATTGTCTTTCCCTCTTTGTGCCCCTTTTTTCACTACTTTCCTATCACCCCTTTTTTCTTTTCTTTTAAAGAAATTAGTGCTGGGGTAAGTGGGAGTAAGCACTTTTAAGCAGTAGTAAGCAGGATTAAGCCTGTTTGCATGATGCTAAGCAAGGCCTACACAGATTAAGCAATTTTCTGTCTGTCTGTAAGCATAGTTAACCTGCAATTAGTATTGCTTACCATCGCACAAACCCATGCAAACCCGCTTACCACTGCTTAAAAGTTGCACACCAACAGTGGAACCCATACCCACAGGGGGGGGGATTGGAGACAGTACGGGCAGAAGTTTGGCCAGTTTACCAGGAACAGGAGATGAGTACAGAAACTATTACTAAACCTTATATTGTCCTGAACTCTAAAAAGGACTTTAAAGTATTCAACTTTACTGATTATGTTTTTTCAACTAAACATGCTGATGTGGTCTGTAAGGGTTTTAATTTTGTTATTGGTGGTAAAGGTGATATTAGTCAGCTCATCTGTGATTTAAAAATGTATACATGCAGACTCAACTTGAAATTTATGCACAGAAATGACAATGATGCTTTCAATGTTAATAATTATTGCTTAAAAATGCCCGGTACTTATAATCCAGATCTCCACTATGCTATTAAAACTTTTGAAAAAATGTGTGAGACAGATTTTCAACATTTTTTGGGAAATAATGTGGTTGATGCCAATTTGTCAAAGGTTGAGAATGATTGTTTAACAGAATTAAGAAATGGCAACTTATGCATCATGCAACCAGATAAGCGGGGGGGGGGGGATTGGTCATTATGTATAAAATTGATTATGTGAAAAAAATGTTTAAAATTTTGTATGGTAATACGTATACTGAAGCTTTGTTGAATGAAGTTAATATTTCATACAATAGGATAAATAGTGACCTTTTGGATTTATTGATGCAGGACCAAATTGACCTGGACGAGTATAATTATATGCTCACTGATGTTTCAAAAATTCCTGGGCTATTTGGTATTCCTAAAATCCATAAGGACTTGGGTAATCCACCCCTTAGACCAATAGTTGATTCATCTTGGTCTAAAACTAGTTATATTGCAAATTTTTTGGATTACAAATTGAAGGAGAAAGTTATGGCCATCCCCTGTCTGTGCAAGGATTCGTGGCAATTTTTGGATAAGTGTAGGAAAATTGATGTAATTAATCAGAAGGTCATTTTTATTACAATTGATGTTAAAGATTTGTATAGTTGCATTCCTCAGGATATTGGCCTTGAATGGTTTTCTGAATATTTGTTTGAAGAGTTCGGGTTACCGCAGCCTGTTAATATGTATACACAACTTATGCCGGTGGTACTTAGGAATAATTATATTTTTGTCGAGGGTCATTACTTTAAACAATTGGAGGGGGTAGCTATGGGGTCCCCATGTGGTCCACTTTTTTGCCAACATTGTTATGGCTTGGTGGGAGAAAATCTTTTTGTTTTCCTCTCCTTTGTTTAGTAATGTCATCTTGTATTTGAGATACCTGGATGATTTGTTTATAGCTTGGAAAGGTTCAGAGGAGGATATTGTAGAGTTTATGGACTTTATTAATGGAAGTTCCACATTTTTGAAGTTTACTTATACCATAGGGGTAGATGGGATTTCTTATTTAGATGTTAGATTGACTAAGACAAGGGACAGATTGCAATCTAAAATTTACAGGAAGCCAACATTTTCTAACAGTATGTTGCACTTTGACAGTAGTCATCCTGCACATGCAAAACGAGGTATAATCAAGGGTCAGTTAGTTAGGGCAGCCCAGATGGTGTCCAACTACAATTACTTTATAGAAGAATGTGATTTCATGTGTCAAATGTTTTTGGACAGGGGGTACCCTAAGTATTTGATTAATAATATTAGAAAAGAGGTCATGGATAAACATATTAGTGGTCATTTCAGGCCAATTTTGAATGATAATATTGGTTACTCACCTATTGTTGTTGACACAATTAATGTAGGTGATTGTGCTACTACTGTGGAGTTGCTCAATGTGAATATGGGGGTATGAAGAATTTGATATCTTGTCCCTTGGTTACATTTTCTAATGAAAGTGGTATTATACAGGCAATAATCAATAAGAATTGGGCAATTTTGAACAGTGACCCTGTGTTGGGAACTTGTTTTGGTAAACATCTGGAATTTGTATACAGACGGGACAGGAATATTAAAAATTTATTGGAACAAGTTAGGGTAGGTGAAGTACAGGGTAAAACGACAACTTGTGGTGCGTGTAGTCAGTGTAAGAATATTTTAATGACATCTAAGGTTAAAATTGTAATCAAACTTATTAGTATCATCGGGCAAGTTCAGTTGTCATACCCAAGGTATTGTTTATGCTGCTCTTTGTTCCCACTGTCCTGGTATTTACATTAGGAAAACTCAACGTAAGTTGAGTCAGCGTATTTATGAACACCTTAATGAGAT
>NC_056733.1:1731636835-1731684132 GCF_019279795.1 Protopterus annectens
TCAAAAACACAAATAAATGTTGCCATGTACTGATAGCAATCAATGGAGAGAATGGCACTGATATGTCAGGGACAAGACCTGTGTGGGGAACAGAAAAAAACAGCCAGTCCTCTGGCCATCATGTGGATAAGGTCAAAGCTGAGAGCTATGAAGACAGACTGCATTCCATGCAAAACTAGCATGTACACACAAAATCTGCAAAACTAGCAGTATTCAATATAACAGCAAAAATCACACAATGTACCTAGGTCTGGAACCTTATACAAACATATAATTGGCCTGTGTCCACAAGTCCTGTTGTAAGAGGTATTGTTACCTGCTCTCTGTAACACTGCTGCCCACACACAGGAAGGATGTCTTCTATACAGGAAAAGTAAAGGGACAACACCCACATGATGTAGTCACTTATAGTAGTGGGTTGCTATGTCATTGGCTAGTGGAAGAACTACACAGCTGCCTGCATGCAATTAGCAAGTGGGGAACACCAATTGGTGCAGAAGTCATCACCTGATCATGAACATCACATATAAAAGCCATGCTGCAACCTATTCAAACCAGCTTGATCCCTGTAGTGGAGAGAAGGAGAGAGAGAGAGAGAGAGACAGAGAGAGAAATAAAAAAGGAAAAACAAAAATAATACTGAAAAACAAAAATAATATTAAAAAAACAAGGAAGACATCAACTGGAACATAGAATAGAGCATAATAACAAAACAGGTATGTGAACCATGTCAGCATGTAATTGAATGTAGTACTTGGTCTATAATAATGGGATAGATGATTTTGAAAGATTTATAGGTGCCATAAAGACTTGCTGTAATGATGTCCTGCTGAACAACTGCTATGGACATGGCATCTGAATCTGTGGGCAATGAGCCATACCTGTCAACTGTGCAGATCTGCACAGAATGTCAAGATTTAAACCATCATAGTGTTTGTTCTGTTCCTCCAAACATCTATATTACTCCGGCAAGTAGCTGAAGATGGAAGTAATGAAGTCATGACAGACACATGAGTTTCAGACCCCACCACCTTCAGAACAGTCATGGTAATGTGAAATATATCATGCACAAACGTCATATGTTTTTAATAGGCATACCTATGATCTGTCCCTATATAACCCCCCTAATGTTTGGCTTTGTCCACATGTGATGCTCTATGTTGTTGCAAGGAAGAGCAGTTCAGCTGTGGAGGAAGGGATAATGGCAATAATTACAAGAGATCCCTACTGTGGGCCCCTTCACCCCCATTTACAGTGCCTTTGGTCAAATGTTTTGCAGTGAGAGGTTCATCAGAGTGTGGATCCGATGTCTGAATGCACTCCATATATATATATCTATCTATATATATATCTATATATCTATATATATATATATATATATATATATATATGTATATATATATATATATATATATATATATATATATATATATATATATATATATATATATATTTATATATATATATATATACATATATATATATATATATATATATATATATATATATATATATATATATATACACATCTAATTTCATAATATTGAGACCAGAACATCTAAAACCCAAAACATCTAAAACCCATAACATCAAATTTCATAACATCTAACACTACAAATCACATGAAAATAACATCCCCTCCACATATAATGACACCAAACTACCAAACACACTTTTTGCTACATTTTTGCACAAGGGCTTGATACAGTGGGGTTAGGAAATTAACTTTTCCTCAGTGTAGTGTGATCTTGGAGTTGGTATATTTAATTTATGGAGGGATGTGGGGGTGCAGGGGGGCTTGCCCCCCTGCTGAAACATAGTAAAAAGTGTGTTTGGTAGTTTGGTGTCATTATATGTGGAGGGGATGTTATTTTCTTGTGATTTGTAGTGTTAGATGTTATGAAATTTGATGTTATTGGTTTTAGATGTCTGGTCTCAATGTAATGAAATTACATGTTATGGGATTTAGATGTTTTGAAGTACACCTAAATATATATATATATATTTATATAAAAATCCATTTTCCCTACTGTTGAATTACTGTGCTGCTTGTTAAGTTTGAGAAAACATCACACAATCTGCACTGCTCAGATGACTTATTGATAAATTGCTGTGGCTATGTTGTGCATGGTTCAAGACTTGCAAGGGCTAATTATTTTGTTGCTGGACAGAACAAGGGCTGTTGGATACAGAGTGATTAATGCACTTTTAAGCAGTTGTAAGCGGGTTTGCGTGGGTTTGCATGACGGTAAGCAATGCTAACTGCCGGTTAACTATGCTTACAGACAGCTGGAAAATTGTTTAATCTGTGTAGGCATTGCTTAGTGCTGCACAGACAGGCTTAATCCCACTTACTATTGCTTAAAAGTGCTTACTCCCACTTAACCATGATCCAATTTATTTAAAATAAAAGAAAAAAGCTGTGATAGGGAAGTGGTGAAAAAGGGAGCACAAAGAGGGAAAGACAATACGGAAAGTAGCTAGAGATATGCAGGACAGGTGTAGGGAAGGTCCATAGCTGTCCATTTCTTCTATAGCAACAGCTGTGAATATATATTGAATTTGGAGGTATATCTGGATACTCAAACCTCTAAGAGAGAGTGAGGACAACAATAATGTGATGTGAAGCCAATTAGACCAGATTACGTGTCCAGTGGACATGTGTGCCAAATGGACAGTTATGTATGGGGCAAAACCTTTTTGGGGGAACAGATTGCTCTTTTTTAAGGTGAGAGTGTGATGTTGGGGAAGGATAGTAGGTATATTTAGGGAGGTAGGTTGGGTCAGAAGACAGACAAGACAGCATACAGGGGCAGTATATAATACATGGAGGGGTGTTTGGAAATTGGAAGCCCATGAGCCTCAAATGGAAACAGTGGGGCTGACGTCCCCACCCATGGGCAGTCACCACTGCACCTTTATGGCCCTGAAGGTGGCTGTGCTGGAGGCTGAGCAGGAAGAGCAGGCTGACCCTCTAACTGCACCACTCGGCCCTCAAGCTGGCATAGCAGATCTCCAAAGTCTATTCGGTGCTCTCTACTCACCAATCCCTGGACCTGAATTCGGGTGACAGGGTCCTGTCCATGCCCACTCTCAAGGGAGGGATATGCCCCATCCCCTGAGGTGATTCCACCCAAAGGTGGTGCAGGACCAGTGGGTGCAGAGGTCCTGGGGTGTGTCCCAGATGTGCTGGGGCCTGATGCCATGGCCAGATGAGGTGGGTGTGGCGGGTCTGCTGCGAACGGCATTCCCAAATGTGCTATGGTGTTGCAGTTTTAGAACATATGTGGGTTAGTAACAGTCAACACAATCCAGGATTAGTTTTAACGGCATTCATAGATATTCCCATTAACACAAAACACCAGATTTGTAACTGTTGCATAGCAAACAGAACACATGCATATATAGAACCACAGTGGCCATTACAACGGCATGCAGGTTACATCGATAGCAACAGGCCACCAATGATAGTGTTTCAACATGGAGCTTTAATAGAAACACATTTCAATATTTGTTGAACAATAGGACATATATCCCAACAGTAGGTTTGGTGTAAACATACCCATTGATTTGTAAGTTTAGATCATTGTTGTAGATATGGTGAGGGGGGGCGGGGATGTCAATTAACAACTTATATATCCTTGCAGTATGAGGTCCTCTGACCATTTTTCCTATTTATGTCTTCCAGGTACAATGTCCCAGGAACGGCTCTCTGCATATACACCCCAGGAAAATGATGTAATTATAAACTTCATCATACTACATCATGGCATCCTATTTGGACGCAGAGTCCATGATCTGCAGGAGAGGACCACCATGTGGAGCGTGCTTGTCCACAGGGTAAATGATGTTGGCCTGCATAACCACAGTTATGAGCAGGTGCAGCATTGGTGCACCGATCTTATCTGCCAGTCCCGTCAGCGTGCTGCTGCTGTTAGGAGGGATCAGCTAGCCACAGGTAGAGGTCATGCCATTTAGCCCCCACTGACACATGCTGAGGAACTCCTCACCAGCCTTGGGGCACCCACCTGCCAGCCAAGCCAGCAACTTGAAAATAGCATTATGGAGGTGGGTGTCACCTCCACAATGGACAAGGAGCCTGCAGGTAAGGCCTCAGGGCACATTAGTAGACCACTGCTGCTTATCCATCGTCATCTGTACAGTATCTACATGTATATGTCAGATAAGATAGTCTGTTGTTGCAGTGTAGTAATTGACAGGTTTGCATAATCTGTAGTATTGTGGGTTTGTACTGTTGATGTACTGAAATGCTGTTCCCACCCTGTACTAATGCCACAGGTGTAGCTACTGACATTACATCTCTCATACAACTATGTAGGTCCCTCTGGTATACAACTGGTGCAGCAGCCTGTAGCTGGTGAGTATGGAGTTGTTTTGTTCAGGTTTGCCAAGACACTGGCCATGTTATGGTCATGGTATTTCCCATGCACACATTTAACACACCTACCCATAATGCATGCTGTATATGTTCACTTATTGTTGCTGTTAACTGCATTGCATCACAGTGGTGACCATGGTGGCGTATCTGAAGGTATGTAAGAGTCCTGCAGTATACCTAACAACCTGTCGGTGCAAGATGTGTAGACAGGGATGAACATAATGGTGGGATAAATGGCCTACAGTAGGGACATGTCTGAAACACTACCCTTACACAGTGGCTATAACAGTGTATACACCACTATTACAGTGGCAACGTTTTTTGATCTAAACAATGGCAAATCACAATACCACATTCCACACCTTTTACAACCTGTAATGTAATCCTAACATGAGCAATGCATGTGTAATATGTAATCCTATGTTAGGACAACAAATATGGGGAATACATACCTTAACAAACACTGGAAGCATATGTGTGCACATACTCCAAATAACATATTGTGGAAGCAGCTTGTGAGGTACTGACAGCATTCACTCTTCTTGAGTACACAACTTCCATCAAGTACAGGGCCTCAATGTCACACCAAGTAATGGTCTGCTGTCCAAGAAGTATGTCCATGACATTTGCCCACTCACCTGCAACAGAGGCAGCCTTGGCTTGCACACATCTTACAAACCATGGAATGGATACCATATCTAAAAGGTATCACTCAGGAGTGGGAGAAGTAGCCTTACCTCACCATTGCATATACTATAGCTAACAGTGCAGACAGTCATGTATGTGTGTATGAAGTATGGGGAAACATTAATGCAGAAAATAAACAGATGCCCATCCAAGACAGATGACAACACATGTTGCAAACTGGTGATGGAGGCTGCCTAGAAAAATGCAGCAACACTGAGGGACTTGCAGGAATGTCTAGCAAGTATTGCCTGTGCAGTACCTGTGTCAACAATCACCTGGAATCTGCATAAGTGTGGCCTATGGATTAGGATAATCCGATGGAAGAGTTATTCCACAGGAAACCTCATCCAGGGCTCTCTACAGGTAGCATATGAAACCTACAGACAGTATTAATAAAGATGCATGTGGTGCAGAAGCAACACCTCACTCCACCTCAGGCCCACCATCCCCAGTTTTACCTTGGTGGTGCCAGTGTACACCTTTAGGTTTACTGTTCATTAGCAGGAACTAGGCTGGTAGACATGGCATTCTGAATTTGGAACACTGCAAAATAACACTCACGTGTGGCCCATAGTTGTCAAGCATCTGCAATAAGGCTGAGGATGGGGAGGGGTGCCATCCTAAAATCCAACAGTGAACTGAAGCTTACATCCAAAGCTCACTTAGGAATGGCTGTATCTGAATACAGTTAAGGTCATGAATTGTGCCAGACATAACCCTGACTCCACAGCAATAGTGAAGGCACTGTGTGACCTCCAAGGGCTGTGCACATGAGCTGACCTTACAGTCTGGCAGAGTTGGGGGACATTTCTAGGGCAGAGTGACCAAATAATGGCAAGTGAAAATGGGCCATGCTAGTATACCCCTTCCAGGTATAGTGACTGCTGCAGTTCACTTAACAGGTGCTGCAACAAACCATTGCATTCAGGGTGTACACACTTATGCAACCCACATATTGTATGCATCTCATTCAGCATCTGCACGACTAAATTATTTGTTTGATACTGCATTGGATTGCACAGGTCATATGTCACATATAAGGTGTGTGCAATGTTAACATATGCAGTATTGTGGCCTCACTGCATATCATGGAAGAGGCTGGCATGTCAGCAAGAGTGTGTACACTCCTCATATCCACATTAAGCTTTGAAGGTTGTCAGTGTATCAGATGTTATTGTTCATACATGCACTGCTGATGATGAGATCTGCAAATCAGAGGTCAGGCATTAACTATTGACATCGGTCCTCATATCATCCCAGGTATGTGTCAGACAAACACATAGGGGCTGTGAGCAACAGAGCAAACATAACTGCCAGACGTATACACATTCAGCAATGGTGTGTACACTCATGAGGTATGGTGCACAGTACATGCCAGGGTGCTGTACAGGTGCACAGCAATCTGTGTATATGGGTGCAGTGTGTTCCAGGGGAAATGGCATCACCTACTAACAAAACTCATGCATCACAGAGATATATAATGTTGGTAACAAGGATTGAGTATAGCTGCAGTGCATGCTGTTGTGTGCCATATGTCATGCATGTTGACTGTTGGGTAATGAGAGGCATGTGTAATATCTTTGTAATGCCTCACCTGTAAGTGTGTGTGTGTGTGTGTGTGCGTGTGTGTGTGTGTGTGAGAGAGAGAGAGAGAGAGAGAGAGAGAGAGAGAGAGAGAGTGAGTGTGTGTAGAGGTAAACAATAACATACAGGTATTAAATTACATTTTTTGTTTTCCCCTCACAGGTGGTGAGGTGGGTCAGGGTCCCTCCTGCAGGCAAACTGATGTTGGTGTCCATACAATCTATGACAATGATGATAGGTATGGTGAGGCGCAGGCAGGGTTGTCAGGGGCTGAAGCTGTGCCATTGGTTGGCATCCCACTTTTATCCACCCTATCCCCGCACACAGTCACAGTGCCGATACATACCCCATCACCAGTGGCCATAGATAAGGGACAGTTGGTGGGTGGTGGCATGGGACAGGACAGTGTGGGTACTATGTTAAGTGTGTCTGAACATGGCAGCCATAGCCATATGACCAGCAATGTACCACACAGGCAGATGTACAGGGTGCTCGTAAGAGGGCTGCTGGCCATCATGCCCCTGGCAGAAGTGCCACAGCAAGTGTCATCAGACGCATGTTTCAGGCCAACATGGAGGCACAGGCACATATAGAACATTACACCAGACAGAGTCTGAGGCTCCAGAGGGCTACTCATTCTGCTGTACTTGACAACATCCGTGATCTTGCAGATGCCCACTGTTATTTTGCAGAGGTCCTAGATAGATAGTTGGGTGAGATGGTAGGAATCCTTGACTATGTGGTGTCTGTGTTAAAACATGTGGTGGGAGTAGGGCATCAGCCATGTGGACGTAGGTCAGCAACAACAACATGTGGAGGTCTATGTGGATGTGCAACAACTCTACAGCCATTTCTGTAGTGGCAGTACCAGTACCAGCACTGCAGGGGGGTGCTGTCCACATCACAATGCAGAACGCCATGTGCACATGGTCCTAGCCAGTCCCCACAGGGAAGTGGATCCAGCGGACAATTGTCATCATCAGGGGAGAGTATCATATCTGGGCTTCTACCTGGTAGTGCCCGTGGAATCCCTTACCGGCACACATCCCATATCCATGGCTGGACAGAGTGAACTGTACACTCTACCATGAGAGGTCTGCAACTGTACAACAAATGCCTGTATAGGGCAGCCACATGGCAGATCTGTGTGCATACATGCACACTCACATCACCTACACAGCTAGGGCACCTCCATACCTACACACACCACAGCTGCACAGCCCAATTGATAAAGAACCCCCTAACAAACACACATGATGTGAACCAAACAGCTCAGCCTAGGCCTCTGGCAAACCTACAAAACATGCTGTGCATATGATGACACCTGTGGCACATCCCTGTCACATCCATACCATCAATGCAGGGACATGCTAATATAGTTTTGATGCACAGGGTGAATGTACCAAGGTTTAGCAATGTAATGCTTTTTAACATGTTTTCAGCTGGAATGTTTGATGCTTACATGTCAGGGTGTGTAGCTGTCCAGACATGATGCATTATAGCTGTTATTATCACTGACTGATTGTGGTTTCCGTAATGTATTCTGTTTGTGTTGTAGTTGTCTATGTGTCTGCAGGATGTTAGTCTGCTGTCTTTTCCTACAAGGGGTATGGCACTGTGGTGACACATTGACTGTGTCATACCCTGGGTACAGCTGTACACAAGTAACAGGTCTGTATAACAGTTACTGCATGTGCCACATGGCTGATAGGTCTGAGGGGTATATACAGGTGAGTGCATGGTGGCTGATGTCATCAGCTCTTCAACAGATGGCAATGGTAAGTGTACTAGGTGGCACACACCAAATGTTTGTGAATAACACACACACACACACACACACACACACACACACACACACACACACAGAGGTTTTGCTGTTGATGCAATACACAGAGAATACCGTACAAATGGATATACTTAATTTTGCAGTTAACTCATTTTGGCTTATGTAATTCCATCAAGACCAAATAGCCAAAACATCACATCAGTAAATAATTAGTCTGTCAGTTTAATGTCATTGTTGATGGTACTGGCAGGGTATATGTCCTCTTCCCCAATGTAGTGCAATCCTGGAGTTGGTAAACATAGGTGTGCTGCTATGGGTGGCACAGTGGGGGATACGCACAACAATAACCCCAATGTGGGTGGCTGTGCCCACAGCAACCATACCCGACTATATATACCAACTCCAGTATCGCTGTACAGCTGTACAGCTGTACAGTGGGAAAGAGGGCATTTACACATCCACTACTAGTTTTGATGGAATGAATTTCCACAAGACGATTCCTTTGACATGTTACCTTTGACCAGTTAGTTCAAAGGCAAATGATCTCCTGGGACATATATTTTCTGCAAACTGACATAGATCCCTTCACATACACACACATTTACTTGGCAGCACTGATAGCAGAACCCCTAATTAGGTAGTTATTGCTACTAATGTGTTTGGCCTTAATTGCACACACCACAGTGCTTTTAGGATGAGGTGTGTCCAGAGTTTCCTGTTAAGTGAAGAACATCAGCAGGCCTTGTACAGTATGGTAATGAGGGATGTACTGTGTGTTAATGAACAATACATAGTATGACATACTGTCGTATACACATTGACAAACACATACAGTCATAAACACATTTGACAGACCTGGGTTTAGCAGTGCTAACTACCTTGTCAGTGAGTCCATACTGTTATGGAGTTTTTGCACACAGCACATGCATCATTTGGCTGGATAGTGTAATCAGTTAACTGTATAGTTGATGGTGACAGCGGTCCTCATACAGTGGACCTTGGGATATGTACTGGGGGTACCATGGTGTAAAGACAGTATACCCAGCACCCACACCCCACATTGGATATTGTACTCACTGAAACCCATGATAATGCTCTGACATACCCACAATCACACATTGACCAGGACTACAATACAGACCCTTGTCTATCTAATCAGTGCTACTACAGAGATATGCATTTATTGCACTTTCTACAGGGATAGTAGGGTGATGGTTTGTCATGGCTGTCCTAATGTCAGCAACATCACCATCCCTTATAATGTATGGGAAGGTTTATTGTATTTGAGGAATGTTGCCTCAGAATGCTGTCTCCTACAAATATGCACAGTCACACACAATTGCACACACACACAAACACACACACTCACATTCATACCCACATTTACCAGGCCTCAGAGGGTAACCCATACCTATTTACCCATTTGTAGAACAGTGTTATGCTAGTACTGCAAGCTCCAGGTAGCCCATAGGGTGAAGAGAGTAACAAGGTACATTTAATGTGAATTACAGCAGCAGCCATTTCTAAGTATAGCAATGGGGGGTGTAGTGGGTGAGAAGGCACTCAGATGATTTTCAACTACAAGTTTATAAACACACAGATACTGTTATACTCAATAATGCACACACCCATTTCTCAGTACTGAAGTCCATAGGTACAGGTGTTCCTAGGTGTGCACCAGGCTAATGTCCACGAAGAGATGAGAAGAGTAAGGGCATGTAAGTACACGGGTACCGTGCCACCTGACATTTGTCAGCAGACCATCTATCAACTGATGCCACATGAGTGACCCAGGGTGACAGTTAAATTCAACATCCACTCCTCTGCTTTTCTCTTGAAGAGGGCTAGGGAGGTGCTCCAACTGACCTGTATGCAACATATATTGCATAACATGGCCAGTGTCTGAGTTAGCAACCTGTACCCAAACATGTTATGTCGACTGTGGTAGTCTGTTTGAGGTATCCATGGCATGTGGTGCATACAGAGTGGGGTTTCCTAGCTGTGGCATTCATAGGACAGCTGGGCAAACATATAAGTATCAGTCAATCAGAGATTGCCTGTAAGCAGCCAAGATGAATACCTGACATCTGCACATCTGTACTGATGACAGACAGAAAGTAGCTAGCCAACAGGTTATGCATTAGGATGAATATTCTGACAGACAGATGTCTGAAATTGATAGGAATTCCATTACTACACAACAGCATTTCTCAATGACATGTCCTAAATACATATTAGTCTACAGTTAATATCAACATATCAGATCAATATCCAATAGGAGATGCATAAACACATAAAGGTCATACAACACGATAGTCAGTACACAGATTCCCGCTTTGCAGGCAGGGCTCTATGGTTCCAGGACTACAATATGCAATCTACTCTTATATGGAAAATCACTGTTAAAAGCAGTAATGTAATAATACAATACATGTATGCATGGCTGCATATAACCTGGGATACTACCCAAGTATGAAGCAAATACAAAGAGAAAAGATTGTGGCACTACCCATGTATACTCAGGTGTTCCATACAGTATTCTCACACCTCTTGCTACTGTAATGATAGCGCATAGAAGCATGTTATGTACATGGAATTAAATACACTAATTAAAGATGCCATTACCCTGCTATTTCATCAGACGTGAATGTGATCACTGGCTACCAGGGCTGAGCTATGCTTAGCAGGTGTAAGCATTACTTAGATGTAAATGCTAAGCAGATTTGTGCACTGGTAAGCGAAGCCTACACGTTGTAAGTGCCTTTTCATTTAAGCATACATTAGTAGTGCTTGCCATCATGCAAACCCATGCAAACCCACCTAAACCTGCTCAAAACTGCCTTAACCACTCTGTATCCAATAGTCCTTGTTCTGCCTAGCAACAAAATAAACAGTCCTTGAACCCAGGACCCTGTACACTATAGTCACATCAGTTAACTGCTAAGCTATCTGAGTTGTGAATATGTCTGTTGTTTTTCAAATATATCATTCAGTACATATACTGAATAGCAGTGAACAACTGCTCTGACTACTACAATTGTTTAGTACTTGTAAGTGAAAAAGGTGTTGAATCAGTCATGTTCTTATATGTAAATATACACATATCAGATTAATATGGTGGAATACATCTGAGAAGGTATATACAACACTCATCTTTACACATAAAAGGATATAGATATATGGCTATACATATTATATATATATATATATATATATATATATATATATATGTGTGTGTGTGTGTGTGTGTGTGTGTGTGTGTGTGTGTGTGTACACATATATATCTATCTATATATATAATATATATATATATATATATATATATATATATATATATATATATATATATATATATATATATATATATATGTATATTTGCATATATTTCTTCTCTCTCTCTATCTATATATATATATATATATATATATGTATATATGTGTGTGTGTATAAAAACATAGGTCCATGACGTAGTGGAGTCATACCTCAGCACCATAACTCTAAACCTTTTAGTGCAAGGGAATGTAATGTATGTATTGCAATTATAAATGTAGAATGTTCCTACAGTGACAGGGGTTGTGTCAACATACATGTTGTAAATGAAGGGTCTTCTGAAACTAACATGTACGTCATCAATTACTGACAGACATCATAAAATCATCATAGTGAAGTACCACAAAAATCACTGTAATGATTATATGGAATACAGAAGCAAGTTGAGCAATAAATATGGACAGTATGAAACAATCTGGTCAGTCGGGAGGTATACACAGAATGCCTTAGTGCAAGAAATGTGGAACAAGCCTGACAAAGGGGATGTTTAGAGCCATGAAAATGGGGATTATGTCAGAAATATTGGACTAGATAAACTCACACAGTTGATGCATTCACACCCACCTGTCTGTCCTAACACATATTAACTGGAGGAGCAGAGATCCTAAGCCAGATACTTCACACTAGTGAGTGACATACATCTTCACACCAGCCCACTGCTTTGTCAGAAGTACATAACATGTATGGTGACCAGACAACAGTACATCTCACAAATATCTGGAAATAACATTACACTAGGGTAAATACACTGCACTGCTAGGCATGTCACCAAGCACTGTCTACACTACAGGCAGACTGCCACAACACTAACCCAATATACATATGGGGGAATACACATGTAACTGCAAATATAGCAGGCACTACAGGCATGTAACAGCATGGAGTAACAAACACCAGTTTGAAAGTGTATACACAAAACCAATCTCAACACAGTCACAGTCACATAATGGTAAGCCCAATTAATAGTACAGTCTATGGCATGTGTGAACAAAAGTCATCATCATGTTTGCCACTCACACACTAACCAGAAACAGGTTGCTATCTGTAGGTTGTGAACACCAAACCCTGGACTATAGTACAGCCCTACCTGGAATGGATTCACACACTCAATACAGAAAGTCATACTGGGCATGCTCCTGCACTTAGAGAAATGAAACCCATGTCTGACAGCACAGTGGACTATACATATCTGTCATTTGCAGATGTCTGTGCACACACAGAAAATTGTACACCATTTATGCTTCACACACACATTGGATACGAATACTCACACATATCCAAGGCAAACACACTATAATATGTCAAACATACACACACAGAGATGTGGAGAAGAGAGAGACAGACAGTGCCAGATAAAATCCCATTATAAAGCCTGTCCCACCCACTACACATTCAATTGGCTGATATTGCATGATGTGCAGATGTCAATCACTGTAGACCTTCCTTCTGGCAGTCCTCAGCCCTATGTTTTCTGTAGTGCTTGTGATAACTGAGGAACACAATAGTAAAAAACAGTACTCATGTAGCATTTGTATACTCAGTCCTGTCAAATGTAAAATTGTGTGCGTGTGTGTGTGTGTGTGTGTGTGTGTGTGTGTGTGTGTGTGTGTGTGTGTTCCCAGAGAAATGATTTATGGCCCATTCACACACACTGCACTTCCCATTGTCCATGTTAGCATGCCTGCTGATGTCAGTCTCCTTGAAATAATCCTTTGGCCAAGTTTCAGTCCTATAAGCTTTGTGGTACTTGCAATAACTTTGTAATACCTTAGTGTAGCAAACTAGTTAGGTAGGAGTTCTAATCCTGGTCCTGGCAACTATGAAAATGTGTGTGTTTGTGTGTGAGTCTTTGTTGACACCTGCTTTTGTGGACATTCACACTTACTGCACTTCCCACATCCCTCCTTTAGCACTGCAGCTAATGTCATTCACCTTCAAAGATACCTTTGGACAGCTCTCCAACATATAACTGCCATGGTGATTGCCATAAATGCATAATACCATACTGTAGCAAACTAATTAGGTAGGAGTTCTAATCCTAGTTCTGGCAACTGTGAAAATGTGTGTGAGAGTGTGTGAGTCTTTGTTCTTTGTTGACACCTGCTTTTGTGGTCATTCATACTTACTGCTCTTCCCTCACCCCTTCTTTAGCACTGCAGCTGATATCATTCACCTTCAAAGATACCTTTGGACAGCTCTCCAACATATAACTGCCATGGCACTTGTGATAACTGTGTAATACCATTGTATAGCAAACTAGTTAGGTAGGAGTTCTAATCCTCGTCCTGGTAACTGTGAAAATGTGTGTGTTTGTGTGAGTCTTTGTTGACACCTGCTTTTGTGGTCATTCCCACTTACTGCACTTCTCTCACCCCTCCTTTAGCACTGCAGCTGATATCATTCACCTTCAAAGATACCTTTGGACAGCTCTTCAGCATATAACTGCCATGGTGCTTGTGATAACTGCGTAATAACATAGTGTAGCTAACTTGTTAGTTAGGAGTTCTATTCCTGGTCCTGGCAACTGTGAAAATGTGTGTGTGAGTCTTTGTTGACACCTGGTATTGTGGTCATTCACACTTACTGCACTTCCCTCACCCCTCCTTTAGCACTGCAGCTGATGTCACTCACCTTCAAAGATACTTGTGGACAGCTTTCCAACATATAACTGTCGTGCGCTTGTGATAACTGTGTAACACTACAGTACTAATATGTGTGTGTGTGTGCGTGTGTGTGTGTGTGTGTGTGTGTGTGTGTGTGTGTGTGTGTGTGTGTGTGGAGGGGGAGCATCAGTATCCTGTGTGGGTGCCCATTATGACCTTCTGTATGAGTGTGTCAATCCATTCCAGGTAGGGTTGTAATACAGTCCAGGGTTTGGTGTTCTCAACCTACAGATAGCAACCTGTTTCTGCAGGATATCTGTAGATAGGTTGACAATATGGAGTTAGAATGGGCGACAGATAGGGGGATACTGTAACTATTGCTGTCTGTGCTGCTTGTGTTACATGGTTGGGTTTAGCAGAGGTATTCAGACATATGCGTTGTTTTACACTGTGATGTATTATGTCATTGCCTACTGGCAGATATAATTATTTGCTCACAGTTATTTACTGGGAAATACAAGATGAATGAAGCTGACTCCAGTATTGCGGTCCACAGCTAACACATTCTTGCACACTCCTGCCATTCTGGAGGGGTAGCTAAACACTTGCTGATGGGTCTGTGTAAATGGTCCAGCACCTTGGTATTATGGTGGCAGATGATCACCTTGTTGTAAATATATCAACTTAACAGAATGGCCATATCCTGCTGTGGCCATACCTCTCAGCTGTACAGATTCACTCAGGTTACCTAGAGGTGGGACTCATATATCTTGTCAGTTCCCCTTCACATTGTGGTTTATGAGCAGGTTTATAGTCACCCATTACTCGGTGTGCAGGCAGGGGTAGTACGCGCACACATCAGAGTTTCAGACTTCACACACTCCATGATGTCTATTCATCTACACCCCCCACAATCTGTTATTCTGTCCTCGTCTTAACATTATGCGAGTGATCTCTATGAATTATCCCTATAGTTGGCCCTTCATCACATCAGTATTTATGGATTGGCCCCCAGTTTATGCAGTAGGACATGGGGGGATGCTACAGGGATTTGTCAATATAGCCTTGCATTTGTGTTCTGTTGACTGTGTTAGTTTGTTATTTTGGGACCCCATGAAATACCATACATTGGCACTATGGGTGAGGCACAGGCCTTTGACATGAGAATGTAGGCCATTTCATAGTAATGCAGGCCATCTGTAGCAGGCCAGTGCATTCTGTCACTCCTACATGCCCAGGGTGCAAGCCAGTGGATTCCCCTGGGATGTCAGTGTAAGTTCTTGAAGTGTTAATGGCAATAGTTCCTGTACATATTGACCCATTGGTCTGGATGCATGCAGGGTGCTGCTTACAGCTAGGGACACACCTGCATAGGACACCTCTTTAGCATGCTGCATTCTGTGGCTATTCCCATACAGATGTGGGGTCATACTTTACTCATTCCCATTAGCAAGGATATGACCTGTGATAAACCTGGGGCTGATGGTGGGGTGAGCTGAGTGCATGTGTGATATGGAAGCTACTTGCAGCTGACTCACAGATATACCTGGGACATTCCCCTTATGCTGCCTTGTGCAGGGACATAGGGAGTCTCTCATTACTTCATAACTGTGCCTTTTGTGGTCTTCCAGTGATTGTCCAGAATACATCAGTATTCCATACTACACAGACAACTAATGTGCTGCTAACCTGTATGTACAATTCCAAAATTGTGGGCAGGTGACAGTTACATTTTATGCACTCTGTCTAGGGTATTTCCACCTGTGTACTGTGTGTATGTATGGGCCCACATTCATGGCATGTTCATCTTTCAGACAATGACAGATACTGACATCTTGACAGTGAGTATGGACAACTGCTGACATGGGTATTGTTGAGAAGCATTGTGGTTGGCACTGCAGTTGACAGAACTTGGCCCTGTCATCCACAGTACTGCCTGTAGGCCACATTGACACAGCCCTCCATGCCTACATGCTAACCACTTCCACGCAATATTGAACACATGACAACCTAACACATGGACCCCTGCATATTGTACACATGCAGCAATCTATCCTGTAGATTGGGCCAGCTCAGGTAATCTGTGCTCCACTGTTATTACACCTCACACTTACATGTTACTTCATTTCGACATGGGATTGTGGTGGTGGTGGTGGGGGGGGGGCACACCTGACTACTTTAAATATTTTCTATGATGGTACTGGTATTTCCGGTACTCTGTTGGCTTCCATTTCATTTTGTAGTCTGACCTATCCTGAAGACTGGAGGCATATCAGTAGTGTACAGATCTTAGGTTTTATTGACATACATTTCAGTTTTAGACTTCTTACCCTTCAGAACTGACATACAACTGGACCTGTTGTAAGCTGTCTGTGTAGGTCTGGGGGGGGGGGCTGTTAACCATTACCATCAATTGGAGGCCTTAGCCCAGCCTTTATGTATGGTCATCTACACATATCCTGCTGGCTGAGGTTGGTGGTAGGTATGTGAGCTGCAACAACAAGCATGTGTGTCCTATGGACACACATTTGGGCCACCACACATACTGCAGTGAGATTTGTCACCTTGTCTAGTACTGCCTAGTATGTTGACAGCAGTATTTCTTATGGATTTACTGCTGCCCATATAGGTGTCCACTATCTGCTGCCATCTCATTCAGCCACACGATTCCCTTGCATGCTCACATCCATACCATAGATACAACTATCAGAACATACTACTTCATTTAACAATTGATAAGAAGACTGACTTACCATGTGGCTGTGCCAGTACTGAGGATGGTTCTGGAGGGCTGACTATGTCAGATGCACATAGTACACTCCTTATACATGGTAAAGCACAGGTAGTGTCATGTTTGTCATCCCTTTTACTGTATGTGTGAGTCAGAGGGAGGTGTCATTCCCTGGATCCCTACCATCTCAGTGTATGTGCTATGCGTTGTCTCTTTGCCAAGACCTGGGCATACTGAGCACACCTTCTTTTGCCTACATGGACAGGCTCTGGTAGTTCCTCCTCTGAGTCCCTCTGTGCCTGTGATGGCCTTGGCAATGGTGGGGGGCTGTGTGGCCTTGCCCCATGCTGTTCCTGTTGCAGCTGTTTCTGCAGGATCATATTGTGTAGCATGACACATACTATGAACATTTGTGTACCTGTAGCTGGAGAGTACTGCAAGGCTCCACCAGATATGTCCAGAGAATGGAACCGTGACGTCAGCATCCCAAACACATGCTCTATTATAATTCTGGTTTGTGCGTGTGCCTTATTATGGAGTTCTTGTTCGGGTGTGTATGCATTTCTGAAGGGTGTCATCACCCATGGCTCCAGTGTGTAACCAGCATCCCCCACCAGGTGGCCATATGGGATGTCCCAACTGGCAAATGGCTGGTACAGCTGTGTCATATGCAAGATGTGGGAGTCGTGATAACTTCCTGGACTGCCAGCACACACATTCAAGATAATGCCCTGGGCATCACACACGACCTGACAGTTGATGGAGGGGAAGCCCTTGCAGTTTATGTAGACCCTACACCACTCAACAGGTGGTGCTTTGATGTGTATATGCATGCAGTCTATAGCATCCGCTACCTCAGGGTATTCTGCTGTTTGGTGGAAGAGATGCATATTGCTGGTCAATGCCTCATCGGTGTTGAGGAAATAAATGTGCTCAATGGCATGTGGTGACATGGCATCCAGGAACTGACGGAGTACTCTGAATGCTGATGCCTGTGAGATCCCCATGATATCCCCAGGTTGCCTTTGGAAGGTATCTGTGGCTAGTATTCTTAAGCCTACACATACCATGGTATACACTGGGATGGGTTCCCCTCTGTTGGTTCTGTGTGTGAGGTGTGGCCGGCACAACTCAACAATTTGCTGTTGAATATCCCTGTCCACCCTATAGCGCTCCACTATCTACAGGTCATGTAGCCCCTGGTAGGTTACCCTGGCTGTGTACACTCTTCTCCTTCTCACTGTGGGTTGGTCGTCAGCATTCCCATCCTCGCCACCCTCAGCCTCTTGTACATATTGATGTATGAGTGCAACAGCAGCCCCTAACATTTTGTTAGTTTTGCCAGGTAAAATTTCCCCATCTGTGTACACTGGTGGTATAGAGTTTGTGGGAAAAACTAGACTGGAAGGTGTTTGCACAGTTTATAGTAGTGTGCTAGGCTGTTCCATGTGTAATTGGCTGATTCTGATACATTTCACCTGCCAGTTATGCTAGTTCTCCTTGATTGCCTTTCTACTGCTGTTTTTCCTTCCCGTTGCCTTCCCATTTAAGCCCAGAGGTGCACCTTGCATACCCAGTGCTCATATGTGAACAGAGCTGCTATTTTCTGTTTTTTTTTTTTTTTTAACCTGGTGTGTGGTGTGCACACCTGTTTATGCAGTGTAAACACTGCTAGGCAGCCTCAGACACACACCCTTCCTTAGCTGTGCTTAGCTAAGGGTAAACATGGGTCACACAGTTCAAATAAGCTTACATCATGTATGACACTCCCCCTTATGAGTTCATCTACCTTTTACACTTATACAATGGTGTTGCTGCACCTACACAGTTGAGTGCAAGCTAACACTGAGAGGAAATATGTTATTCAGTATCAATCCCCTCATTTGGATAAACCAGAATGCTAATTCATAGTTACCACACTCACTCTCAGCCTTCCCCCTTAGCAACCACTATTCCCTGGTATTGTTGTCTTATGCATGCTATTGACTATCATGGCAAAATGCTGATTTGGGTTTAAAAGATTATTTCCTACTTTTTTTCTTATTTTCGGCCCGATCCCATTTCCACCCAACTGCCCTACGCTTAAACGGCTGAAATTGGCCAAAAAAAATAAAAGTTATTTTTTATAACTTTGTAACTATATATCATGCCAACGACCATATGTTTGGCCATTGGCATGCCTACTCCATTGAATACATTCTTTCTTTGGAGCTGTCATGCCTCCATTTTGTTATTTGCAGAAATGTATTTGGTTAGTAACTGAATACATTTCTACAGGTTACATTATTCCTGCACAGACTCTTGCCTGCTTCCTGGATCACTAATTCACCTCATTTGCATGGTTTTCACCTGCAAATGGGGTAATTAGCATATAGCAGTGGTGTCCATGCAGGAATAGTGCAGGAGCACTTGTGCACGTCCTGGGAGCTCATTTCTGGATCGCTCATTGGCCATATTGCACGCACCAGCTCTTGCACTATTCCTGCACACCGTGCAGAGCTTGCTGAATCCTGTTGTATAGCTGTGTCCCTCTTATTAAGCCAGTCTTAGGGAATTTTCGGTCCACCAAGAATTCTAAAGGCAGAGGGAAGGAGGGAGGAGGGAGGGAATGTCAAGGATTATTGAAGATTGATGACACAGATGGAATGTTATGGTAAGACATAACTTCTTTACCTGATGTTTTCAATCTTCACATAATCCTTGATTGTGGGAGAGAGTCCCTTACTACCTGAATCTTGGGAGGTCTCATGGAAGAATATTCCTGAACATCATCAAGCTGAATAATGCGAGTCCCCTAGAAGCCTGGTCCAGTTTGTAAGGAGTAATAATGGTATGTAGAGATGCCCATGTTGCTACTCCACAGATATCATCTAGAGAAGCTCTGGCATAAAAAACTGCAGATGTTGCTATAGCTCTCATTGAATCTGCTTTTACAGGTCCTGGTGGGTGGAGTCCCCTTCTGTTGTAAACAAAGGTAGGGTAACTTTATATTCTGGACGGCCTAAAGAGGCAGAAGAAAAGGCAATAAATAGTTTGGTGGATTTTCTAATATCTTTTGTTCTGTGAAGGTAGAAACATAACTGTTTGTGTACATCTAGTAAGTGTAGGCAGTATTCTCCTTTGTTAGAAAAATTTGGGAAAAAAGACTGACAGATGTAAAGTCTGATTAATATTTGAATCGGAAACAACCTTTGGTAAAAAGGAAGGACTTTTCCGGAGGGAGATCCTGTTCTTAAGAAATATCAGATGGTGTTGGGGGGGTACAGGATAAGGGTTATATTTCTGATATTCTCCTGGCAGAAATGATAGCTATTAAAAATAAGGTTTTCCAGGACAAGAATTTTAAGTCACAAGTTGCTGAAGTTTCAAAAGTGGGAGAAGTAAGAGACTGCAGTACCAAATTCCTATCTCATGGGGCAGAGGATTCTTTGTATCGTGTTCTGAGTATTAAGGTTCCTTTTAAAAAGGCTTTACAAAGTTTATGTGACATAAGTGATGAACCATTGAAACCAATATGGAAGTTAGAAATCACAGCAAGATGCACCCAAATCGTGGAGGCTGATGAGCCAGACTCATAGAGTAAGGCTAAGAAGTCTAAAACGTTAACAGGTGCTGAATATTGGTCAAGATTACAGCCTAGTGACCACTTAGTAAACTTTAGCCATTTGTTATGGTACAATTTTCTAGCTGAAATTTGTGGTGGGCTAGAATGATGCATCGGACCAGGGAGGCGAGGGAGGGATGCCTGGCAATTATGGGAACTGGAGAAGCCACACAGTAAGCTAGAGATGTAAATTCGGATGAACCAGTCCCTCCAGCTGGGAAAATCGGTCTGTAGCTGGGTCCAATATCCAGGGTTTCCTAAGCAAATGAAGCCATAGGAAGGGAAAACAGACCTGTTGAGGCCAGAGTGGGGCAATGAGAATTATTCTGTTTATCGACCTGCTGGCTTTCTTTAGAAGTGGACATATCAGAGTAATCTTTGGAAAGGCATACAATAGACTGGGGGGGGCAATCGTAAAGGTGACCATGTCTGGGTTACTTCCCCAGGGGAGGGATTAGGGCAATGTAACTGCTGCACTTGTTGTTCAGAGGGTCGCAGACAGGTCACAGCAAGGTTGGACCTATTGATGGAATGTCTTGCCTGTCACTACTGGATTGAGTGACCACTCATGAGGCAGGAGGATGGTTCTGCTCAATTTGTCTGTGATCACTTTGGAACTCTCAGGAATGTGCATTGTTATCAGAAAGTGGTCAGAGGAAATCACCCATTGCCAAACTCTGAGTGGTTCTCAGCAAAGAGGGTAGGACCCAGTTCCCACCTTGCTTGTTGATGTACAAGACTACTGACATATTGTCTGTTTGCACTGCAATCATTATGAAGGAGAGGGTATCTTGAAATTCCTGCAATGCTAAGAGCACTGCCCTCATCTTTAGGACATTGATATGCAAGTTAGCCTCCAGCTGGAACTGAGTGCCTTGGACTGTCTTTCCCATATAATGCCCCCCCCCCCCCCCCATCTAGGATGCTTGTTTTAGCTAAGAGGATCCTGTTTGGGCATCTTGCAAAGTACTACAATAGCAGAAAGGAGAAAGAGAGACTTTGACTACAAAGTACCTCCGTTTGCCTTTTTTTGCCTTAAATTGCTTACCGCACTTTAAACTAGCCATTTTGTTTCTATTTACTGCATTTACAGATACTGTATTTTGCCTTTTTGTTAAGTTTGCTTACTGTACTTTTATTTAGTTCATTTTAAAAGTTAATCCCAGCACAAACCATGAGACGCATAGCTCACATAAACAATGTCCCACTCAACCAAAGCCCCTAAGGCAAAACAACTTACCCACTACACTAGTCATAGGTGATTCAATAGTAAGGCACACTTATGTCCCACTCACTAGGCTGAATAAGGAGAAAGTTACAGTCAGCTGTCTGTCAGGTGCCAGGATCCGCCACATAATGCATGGACTTAGGTCACTCCACAACAGGTACAAATATGACTCTGCCATTGTCCATGTTGGTGTGAACAACCTGAGACGTACCTCTCTGGACTACATGAAAAGAGACATAGAGGAGCTCTCGGATCCTGTAGCCCAGGCAGGTATGACCCTAGCTCTGAGTAGTGTCCTACCGTCACACAAAATGATACCACAGTACAAGCAGAAAATAATTGACTTCAACAACTGGCTTAGTTTCTGGTGTCTTTCTAAGGGGATCCAGTATCTGTCTGCCTGGGATGACATGATCCACCGACCTCAATGCTTCGCCAGAGATGGCCTGCACCTATCACCCCCTGGGAATCCAGATACTGGCCAAGGCTCTTGCCACCCATATAGTGCCTTTTTTAGGCAATGTCCTGAAGAAAAAAATTGCCACCGTAACAGCTACAAGCAAACAAAATCTGAGGGTTATGCAACTCAATGCTAGAAGTCTAAATCTCAGAATGCACTCACTTGAAGTATTCCTTAAAATGGAGAACATCAACATCTGGGCAGTGACCGAGACCTGATTCAAGGCTCCAGAGAGCACCCCAGCACTACCAGGCTATAATTCATACCACACCTTTCGGCTCCTAAACCTGGACTGAGGCACTAAAGGCGGTGGTGTTTCCATATTTATAAAGGATATGCACACCTCCAGACTAGTAGTCCAACATAACACATTAGAGATACTTCAGTTACAACTAACATTGGGTAAAACTGCAATCCTGGTTGTAGCCTGCTATACATCCCCCACCATGTCCCAAGACTCCCACTCCACATTCCTAAAAACACTGGAAAATATTAGGCTACAACCCAATACCCTTATACTGGGAGACTTTAACTACCCCTCCATTAACTGAGAAAATTACTCATGTACCAACACACTTGTTCAATGTTTTCTGGAATTCATTAATTCCAACCCCCTGGACTAACTCATTCTTACTCCCACCAGGGGTAGAAACATCCTTGACCTGCTCATTACTAACATGGGCGACTGTTGCTCTACACCAGTAATCAACTTCTCCCTGGTCAGATCTGACCACAAGCTAACCACCATGGATATCCACATCCCACCCTCAACCCCCCAAAGGAAACCACCATCAAAAAATCTCCAAAGCCAATTTTGGGCTTCTAAAAACAGAGGTGGCTAACTTCACAATGCCCATCCAAATGGAAAACAGGTGCACGACTGCAGAATGATACACCAATGCACTGTATGAGCACATACACAAGTGCATGGAACGGGCCATACCAAACAGAACCAAGACACTCTCCTCTAAAAATAGGAAGCCAATGTGGTGGTCCTCTATCATAAACAAACTCTACAACAGAAGAAAAAAACTGTTGCAGAAAACGGTGAAGTCCCAAGACTGGAAAAACTCCCTTATTAGCCTCAGCAAAAAACTGAGATCCCTCATCAAATCCTCTAAAGCTAGCTACAAAAACAAAATAGCTGCAGATTCTAAAGACAACCACAAAGCACTCTATAGTTATGTCAAGAATCTATATGTCAATACTCAGATCTGCTCTAAGTTACAGCACAATGGCAATACATATACAGAACCCACAGATGTTGCCAACATATTGGACGAAAGGTTTAGTGCGAACTTTACCCCCCCTTACACCCCCTAAATGGCCTATCACAATACCTGAGGAATGCCAATTCCCTATTATCATGGCTACACAGGTAAAAACTGCACTGTCCAAAGCCAAGAATCCAGCTTCCATAGGACCTGATAATATCCCTGGCTGAGTTATACATGAATTACAAAGTGAACTGGCACCACACCTGAGTACCCTATTCAATCACATCCTCATTTCAGGTTTTGTTCCTACTGAATAGCGCACTGCTACAGTCATCCCACTCCACAAAGGGGGAGTGACTACAGACCCTGGGAACTACCACCCCATTAGCCTGATGAGTCTGATATGTAAGGCTATGGAGCACATCATCATGGACCTTATAAATAGGGACACAGGGAATCTCCAAACACTGAACTCCATGCAGTTTGGGTTTGTGAAAGGTAGATCATCCCTGCTCAACCTGATAGACTTCTTTGAGTCTGTCACCAGAGCTGTGGATGAGGGCAAAGTAGTTCACACAGCATACCTTGATCGTGCCAAGGCCATCAACACCATCCCTCACTCAGGAATCATAGATAGACTCACTAAACTAGGCATAAACCCCTATGTCATAAGATGGGTTGCCAATGAGCTCACTGACAGAATCCACACTGTGAAAGTAGCGGACTCCAAATCTGAGTACTGACCAGTTACAAGTGGTGTCCCACAGGGATCAGTCCTGGGTCCTCTCCTGTTTAGCATCTGCTTCTCTGAATTTCAAGCCAACACAGAGGGACTCTGGCTCACCAAGTTCGCAGATGATTGCAAGTTGGGAGCCATTATTGATTCTCCAACTGATGTGGACATTCTACAAAAGGGTCTCACTGAGACCAATGACTGGTGCCAGAACCATGCCTTAAGCTCAATGCCAAGAAGTGCATTGTCATTCCTTTTGGGAAAAATGTAGTGCCCATGAACTACCACATAGGTGGTAGTCCACTAAACAACGAAGGTGTGATAAGAGACCGGGGGACACAGGTTGACAGCAACCTCTCCTTTGATAACAACATTGCCACTGTAGTAAGAAAGTCCTTCTATGTGGCACATCTCATTACAAAAGGTTTCTCATCCAGGAAGAAAGAGGTCATGATCCCTCTCTACTCATCTCTCACTAGACCTATTATAGAATACAATGACCAGTTTGATATGTACCTTACTAGAAACCTACAACAACTGAAAAGGCCACAAAAATACCTCACTAAGAGGATATTAGGCCTTAGATACATGCCCTATATGGACAGACGCAAAAAACTCCAGCTATACTCTGTCTCATATCACCTACTTAGAGGCAATCTCTGCTTGACCTACAAAGCCATATCTGACACAGAGCTATTAGATATGCTACACCTAAAGAAATCCCAATCCCTCCATGCCACATGCTCCAGGGACCTAAACCTCATTACCACATTAAACAGAACATGCTGGAGGGACAGGTTCCTAACCCAATGACTTCCCATACTCTGGAACAAAGTTCCCATTCACATCAAGCAGAATACTTCATTGGCCCTCTTTAAGAGAAATCTTGACGAGTGGATGGGCAATAGAAAGTTCACCCCAGGGATTACTTCAGTGGCCTTGCCTGACAGGGGCACTGGGAACTAGCTTTGGGTAGCATGATGCTAGGGAATCTTCTTGGGCTAAGCTTATATAGGCTCCAGAGCCATTTGTCTAGTACGCAACTATGAACCTATGGCTTGGGGTTGAGGAAGGACAAAAGGATAGCCCGATAATATCTCATTGGAGTGAAGCTACAAACTTAGCTCTTCTTTGCAAAACTGGTGGTCACAATCAGACAGGACATTGGTTGATTCAATAGGAACCATTGGGAGGCCAGAAGCCATTAAAGAATTTATGTGTGATATCTGGCCAGTGGAACTAGAGTGATAGAGGCTGCCATTGATCCTTGAGCCTGTAGAATGAGTATTGCTCCTACTTTCTTGTTGTGAAAAATCTGGCTCACTTGTGACCTGATCCTTTGGAACCTTTCTAGAGGAAGTGACGCAAGGCCGGTGACTGTGTCAAGCATCACTCCAATGAATTCTGTGTGTTGAGATGGTTCTAAATGAGATTTTTCATAGTTTATAGTTATTCCTAAGCTAGAACAAAAGAGAAGAGTGTAATCTTATGCCTTTAGGAGTTCACACCTGATGGGAGTGGTAAGGAGCCAGTCTTCTAGATATGGAAAAACTCTGAATTCTAGCAGTCTGAGATAGGCTACTACCACTGCCATACATTTGGTGAAACCCTGGGAGCTGTGATGAGACAAAAAGAGCAGTGCCCTGAACTGATAGTGACTGGCTCCCAGCTGGAAGCACAAGAATCTTCTGGACCGCTTGTCCATTTTTATATGGTAATACACATCCTGAAGATCTAGTGAGCACATCCAATTATCTTTTCCCAAAAACAGAAGAATAGACTGAACCAAGACCATCCAGAATTTGGTTTGTTGAACTGATTTGTTCAACTGCCTGAAATCCAAAATTGACCTCCAGTACCCTGTTTTCTTTGGCAGTAAAAAGAATCTTGAGTAAATTTCAGATCCTCATTGGTCTGGTGGGACTGCTTAGATGACTCTTTTTCAAGCAGTTTTTGAATTTCTAAGGCTGCTGCCTCCCTATGACTGGGTGGAATGTCAGATTTTTCCTGGTCTTTTTGATTCTTCTGAAAGGGGGATGTTGTAACCTCTGGTAATGATTCTCTGCACCCATTTCTCCATCATTCTTTCTAGCCAGGTAGATTGGTGCAGGGATAATCGCCCCCTGACTTCTTCCAGAGGAAGGCAATCAGGCTTCCTTTCAGGAGTGCTGATATAAGTTACCAGAGAAAGAGTTTCTGGAACCCTGACTCTGCGGACCATTTCTGCCTCCTGAATGGCATATTCCATTACTGCTCGTTCCTCTGCCCCAGGGGAAGTCAGCTCCATGTGAGTCCTGGAAAGGTCCTTGGATATTTTTGAACCATAGCCTACCACTTCTCTGGTTACTAGAATAAGGTCTCTGAGGAGTGGAAAACTGTACACCCACAGCAAAAAGGATCTTTCATTCTTTCTCACATCTGGCTATTGTCTCTTTAACCTTGGGGCCAAACAGGGATGATCTATCAAATGCAGCATTGACAAAAGAAGACTTAAATTGATCCACGAACTCACATAAGCACATCCAGGGATCTCTCTTAACGGCTATACCTGAATGTGCTGCTCTTGTCATCCCTTCAGCAGCATGAGTAATTAGCCTCATGGATGAATTTGAGATTGATTCTAGGGTAGTGAGCTGAGAAGCAACTTTGTCTCAAATTCCTTCATCTACTGCTCTTGCAAGAGTGTCCGAAAGCTCTTTAATCAGATCTCTTTGAAGCCTGGTAAAATGTCCCATATAGTTCAAGGACCTGAGAGTGAAGGTCGATGAAGCATATAAGTGCTTCCCAAATCTATCCATTGTTCTAGACTCTTTGTTAGGAGGATAGATAGTAGGATTTTCATCAGCAACCTCTTTTTTAGTAGCTGCTACAACGACCATGATGTCTACAGGAATGTCTTTGGCCTGATGCTGCTCATCTTTATGGGCAGAGAGAATGCAATCAGGCCTTTTGGAGATCAGCTAGATAGTGTCAGGTATCTTCCAAGCCCACTGAGCAATCAACTTAATAAGATCATCAGTGGATGGAGAAATACAAGAGGTAGATGGCTGGGTATGAAAAGCCTCTAGTTATACGGTTTCCTCTGATGAAGGTTGAATGGTAGCCCAGCCACCCTTCTGTCAAAGGATTTTTAGGATGTCCCTGAAGGTAACATCTTCAGGGAGTGACTTAGGGGAACCTTCCCCTTTACTGAAATCAGTATCTTCTGTGAAGGACTGTTCAGGGGAGTCCAAGTGTTTCCTCTTGCTCTTTTTCTTCAAAGGTACCTCTTCAATGGGGTAGTCTGGAGAGGTTTATGAAGACGACATAACCTGAGAAGTCTGGTCCTGAGACTTTTGTGCCCTCTGTCCCAGGGCAGAGACTAATGGAAGCAACAGTCGAGGGGATGGACAGGATGTGTGGTCCAACAGGGAAGGCATAGACTGTTTGCCCACAATTGACAAGGCCCTCTCCATAGCCTGGAAAGCAGCCCACCCCCATAGAGGGATGGGATCCCAGAACCAAAATAGACTCCATTTGAACCGTGGTCCCATCCTGCACTGAGGAGGCCACTCCCATTGTAAAAGTCATGGCCAAACTTATATATGCCAATGTACCAAGGGGCATGGAAGGGTCCAAAAGAATCAAAGTCGAAACCTGCCCTCCAGAATCGACAATGAAGCTCCATCCCTGGAAAATAGCCAGTTTCAAGGAACTGGTAGAACTCAGGGTAACTATCAATGTCAGAGAATGAGCTCTGGTCAGCACTGAAACAATCAATGCCATTAAGGTCAGCACCAGTGGCTACAAAATCTCACCTAGAGTTGAAGGAGGAGTATGAATAGGGGTAGAAGAAGGCAAGGTTCCAGAACTAACAAGGCTAGGAACCACAGATGGAAGTAATCCTCTCTTTGTCAAGCGCTGGTCCACCAGTCTCATGATAGACTCTTGGTGGACTGAATAGAGGAGGCTGACAGAGACCTTGTTGGCTGTCTCTCCTAAAAAGGACTTCGAGGATGGTCCACAAATGGATCATTGGAGGGCTAGTATGTTGCACCGGGTAAAATTATTACCTGAGGGTGCTACGATACCAAAAGATCTGTTGGTACTGAAGGGAGGTTTGTCTGCACCGATACTGGAACCAAAGAGGTCAGTGCCAATGGCACCAGGGGATGAGAATCTTGGCTCATCGGTGTTGAGGAGGCTGTCGGCACCATTGGAGACTTGACTAAATTTTAAGGGAGTTGTCAGAACTGAGTGACTCCACTTTTTAGGTTTAGAAGAAGAGGTTTAAGAAGAGGAGGAACTGGCATCTGTCTTCAGACCAGTTGTTGCCTCTTCAAATTCAGATTTAAGAAGGCCTTTCATTATCACCTTATTCTTGTGCTCCATCAGGGTTCTGGAACTGAACCCATGACAGATCACACAGTCTTCCTGCAGATGGACCACACTAAGACAGTACACACGGAGCATGTCCATCTGAGTTTGGCATCTTTCGGTCATACTTTTGGCACCTCTTGAAGCCAGAAGTACCTTTAGAGGGTTTGTCGGCCATATCTAACAACTAAGACCATATTATACAGAGATACACACAGCAACACACACACACACACACACACACACACACACACACACACACACACACACACACACACACACACACGCACACACGCACACATGCACACACACGCACACACACGCACACACACACACACACACACACACACACACACAGACCTAAGAGTCAGAAAATATGTTTTTTTTAAGTATCAGAGAAAGGGAAAGGATGATACTAACAATGATGGTAAAAGAGGTTACCTAAAGGTTAATGGGGCAAAAGTACCACAATGGTACTTGACACTACCTAAAGGTAAAAGAGAGAGGAAAAGACACTCACACACATGCTAAAGGATATCTAGAGGAGTGGATAATAAAGAAAGAAATAAAAGATAAACTTTAGAGACTGGATAGTAAGAAAAACGAGGCTACCTAAAGGTAAAAGAGAGAAGAAAGCACACTCACACACATGCTAAAGGATATCTAGAGGAGTGGGTAGTAAAGAAAGAAATAAAAGATAAACTTTAGAGATTGAATAGTAAGAGAAAAGCTAACTTACAATTTGAAGAAATGCTAAAGCTCAAGAGCTTGGACTGAACGCGTCTGGGACTACGAAGCGGCAAATGAGATCTGAGGTAATTGGGTGAGGAGCATTGTGGGTAGAGCTGAGCTCAAGAGTTTTTGGAAGGCACAAGCTGGAATAATGACTGAGTTAATTCCGAGGTTTGGAACCGAGCCCACAGTCAAGGATTATGTGAAGACTGAAAACATCAGATCAGTAATTTCATAGATTTAAAGGCAGTGTAAAAGCAGAACAAATAAATCTGTGTGTTTTTTCCTCTTCTCAAAATCTTTTACATGCTTGCTTGTTTTCTTAACTGGACAAGGTCTATAGGGTTATAAATGGAACATGTAAAGCAAGATCCAAGCCATATAGTCTGCTTAAGTGAGTTATACAGAATGAAATGATATGAATATGTGAGTGTTGAATTTGTGTATACATATATATATATATATATATATATATATATATATATATATATATATATATATATATAGATAGATATAGATATATATGTGTGTGTGTGTGTGTGTGTGTGTGTGTGTGTGTGTGTGTGTGTTAACTGTTTATAGATTGTTTGTAGTATGTGGTTTTGCAGATATCAGGATCATTAATGAAATTTCATACATTATATTATCTTTCCTTCAGGAATCACAGACGGAAGGTAACATTGTCAATGAACATTTTGAAGAACCAGGACTTGTCTATAGTGAAGTGGAATTTTCTCAGAAGGAGAAACAAAACAACAAGCCAAATGAAGACCAACAAATGCACATGACTGAATATTCATCTGTTGCTTTCAGGAAATACTGATCTTTAATGTATTGCAGCAGATATTATTTAGCTAAGCCCATGGATTTGCATAACTGGAGTATCTAACAAAAAAGAGAGTTTATTTCAGTTTTCCTTTGATGTCTCATTCATTGTGTGTAACATCAGAAGAATTTGATAGGCTGATTGCTAGTTTAAACAATAAAGAAGTGCTATATTATGACTTAGTGCCAAAAACTATTTTCCTTGTTATATTCCAATACATCTTTTGTCGGTTGTGAATGTGCTATGTTTGCAGTGCCATCAAGCAATCATTACTTCTGTATCAAGTGCACACTTCCAGACAATTGAGAGATCTGGGCGCACCATGGTTTACAGTGCAGAGAGATTTCTTTCTCTGCTGTTTTACTTACATTGACTTTTTTGAATGACTTCAACATGAGTTCTCCTGACTTTTTTTATCATTTGCTTCATTTCACCTCTTAAATTTTGCTTGACAATTTCAGATAGTTGGTTCCTAGTGTCTGTCTTATAATTTGCCTGAACTTGTCTTAATAAATGAAATTCTCATTTTGATAATTCCTTTCTTTTTATCTTTTTATTTCCCTTTTTCTCCAAATGAGCTTTGTTAGTACAGGAGATGCAATCTGCGGGTTAGTTTTGGGAAGAGGGACATAATGCTGTTTGGTTCCAGTGCAACTTTAAAATGAATCCTTAAAGGGACAATCCCAGGGATGTTTTGATTCACCCTTTGTTTACATTTCAAGTTTAGCTTTCTGAGCATGCTCACCTTTGGCTGAGGGAGGAGTGCCTGCAGTAAGCGTCATAGGTGTTAGCCAAAGTCCATCTCAAATTGTAGTTGTACTGACAACAGCTATCCCTCTGAGCCATTCATTAGTGCATTTAGCCACTGAGAAAAGCAGCCTTTCAGGCATTTTATGACCCGAGTGCTGCTGCTACTCTACAAAGCACATCAGTAATGCAAGGCTTTTAAAACATTAGTAAACATATTTTTTGTTTCTTTTATTTCATATTTGATTCTGTGGTAATTGTAAATCCTGGCCAACTACAACAATTTTATGACATGGCTTTTACCTATAGAAAGCATCTGAGTGAGGCAAACAGTAGTGGAAACCATGTTTATCTTTCATTTCATGTTTTATTGTAGTCTGAGTTTTGAATAATAGCCTGGTGTAGTGACTTTCTGACCTGCTAATTCCATAGAAAGCAAGTGTGTGACAGAAGATTGGAGCATTAGTAGACATAAGTGCTGTTTTCTGAAAACTACTATCAAATGCACTATTTTTTATGAACGGGCTGCTTCTACATCTGGAGAAGAGTGAGTGATGCAAAGTTTAAAAATTAGTATACACTCATCTTTTCCTTTCTCTTTATATATATATATATATATATATATATATATATATATATATATATATATATATATATATATATTTTTTTTTTTTTTGCTGATTTCCAGCTACTAACCAAATGCACTTTCTAGTGTACATGCTACACCTTCATAGGAAGTTACTAGGCTAATGGCCCTAGGGCCATTATAAGCTTAGCAAAGTTCTACCCTTATTTCAACAATCAGCACCTAATGCCCATATCCAAGAGAGACACAGGTGGAACCCCCAGGTTGAATTTACGGTTACCCAACCAATCATCCAGATTGTGTTTGAAGATGGCCAGTGAGGTACTCTGTTTGACATGATGTTTGTTCCAAAGGTGTGGTAACCTCTGGGGGACAAATCTGTCCCACCAGTAGGTTCTATTACTGTCACATACCAGGTTAAGTTCTTTAGAGTGAGTAACCCTTGTACCATTTGACTTTCGGATATGCAGCATTTCCAGTAAAGCAGGGTCTGAGATTGCCTTATATGGAAGCCAGAGATAGCCTCTGAGTAGTCTGTATGAAACAGAATAGAGTGACAGTGGTTTCCAATGATCCACATAGGACAGATGCTAAAGACCTTGAATTTTCCTTGTGAGGAACCTTTGTGGTTTCTCCAATAGCTGCAGGTGCTTAGAAAAGTACATACCAAAGGGGACATTGTACTCAGTTATTGGCCTGATGAGGGAAGAGTACAGAGAGGTTATCAAAGGTAAGATTGCTGTCAACCTGTGTGCCCAGGAAAAAAACAGCAGCAACAAACCGACTAATGCTCCACAAACAGAATAAATCCACAAACTTGCAAGCTACTAATGCAAACTTTTTATTCCATAAAGCGCTTTTCGTCTGGCTGGATAGCTACACTTTTTCAGATGTAATTAAATATTCAAAACACAGTATATAACATGAACATCAGTCAGCTGATCCACCCTACTAATTAGAACAACTGATCAACACCAACCAATGCATATACATACCCTCACAGCCTAAGCCAAAATGTCTTAAACACACATACCATGAATTATATCTACTTCTAGATTAATTAAAACCTACTAACATGTTTATTAATTTAAATCATAATTTATATATCTATAAATATTCTAAAAACATTCTAAAAACTTGTAAAATACTTAATATACTATATAGGATGTATAGAAGTCAGAAACCATACCTATAAATGAGTTTCTGACTTTAATTATGTACGTACTCCAAAAAACATGTAATTTAAATAAACTAAAACAGTTAAACTAATGGTGCAAAACTCATACATCACTCATACTGGGACAACTCTATTCAGTAAAATAATATAATATAATACGCATAACATGTAAAATTCATAAAAAGTTTGCTATGTAGAATAATATACATTTCTGCCCTAAAAGGTTTTTAAAAAACTGCTTTAAAAATATATAGCTATGATTATCTTAAAAGACTTTTCAGTTTTAAAATACATTTGAGAGAATACATCTCATTAAGACCTGGATAGAGACATGCAAACGTACGTAGTTGCCAAAACAATTCCATTTTTTCAAGTAACAAATGTACTGGGCCACCTCTAGCATCTGAGGTTACACATTCTATAGCTCTAAACATAAAACCATGATTAGGAAAAGAGTGAGTGTGTCTAGCTAAGGCATTGTCTACTTTGTTATTTCTAATGCTATACAAATGTTCATATACTCTATCCCTCAACCTTCTATCAGTCTTTCCGATATAGAAGGCAGGGCAGCTGTGACACTTAGCAAGATAGACCACTCCTTTTGTATTACAATCAAACCTATGTTTAGTAGTATATCTAACTCCTCTGATAGAGAGGTTTGTCCCTACCTCTATGTATCTACAATATGGGCACATATGACATTTATACATGCCCCCATGTTTTGTACTAAAATTAATAGGTTTATGAGTTTCTAATAGATTTTTCAAATTCCTACCTTTCTTAAAGACTACCTTGTGAAAATCATGTAGTTCTTTAAAGTAGGTAGGTCTGTTTTTATAAATTCCCAGTTCTTGCATATTATATTTACAAAATTGTAGCTATCCATATAAAATGTGAGAATAAGACTACATGGGTCCACAGGTTTGCTAGGTAGCTCATCCAATAAAGTACCCTCTTGAGCAATAACACTATCTAAACCTATGTTAGAGGGTTTAGGGACTAAAATAGGTCTATAAGTTCACTTAAAATTTTCTTTTTTATTACCTCTTGACTTATTTCATCCAATAATACATCCGGATAGCCCCTATTTTTAAACATTTCTACTAGTTTGTTACATTCCTCCAAAAAGTCCTGTTCATCTGAGACCATTCATGCCACCCTTACTAATTGTCTTTTTACTATGGACCATTTTTGAAATGATGGGTGGCAACTACTATAATGAAGGAATGTGTTGGAATACGTTTCCTTTCTAAATATACTTGCTTTCCAACATTTGTTTATCCTGCCCTTTCTTAAATCTATATCAAGGTAAGATATTCTATCACTGTTAACACTGTGTAAATTTTAAAAATTCAGTAGTGTTATTCAACTGGTTAACCAAGGACAAGGCTTCATTTTTGTTTCCTTTGAATAAAATAAATATATCATCCAGGAAGCGAGTATAAAAACTAATCTGTTCCATAATGTGGGAAACTCCAAAAATGTGTTCCTGTTCCCAAAATGCCATAACTCGGTTGGCAAAACTGCTACCACAGGGGGAGCCCATAGCAAACCCTATCTTTTGTAAAAAAGTATCTGTTGTTGAAAGTAATAAAGTTGTTGGACAAAACTATGTCCAACAACTCTTCTATTAGTTTTACTTTGCTTTGGGGGGGCCCCATCCTGTGTAGCAGTAAGCCTACCCATTCTATACTTTCAGTGTGTGGGATGGAAGAATATAAGTCCCTCACATCAATTGTAAGGAAATTAAAATCATCCCTGTATTCTAAGTTGTTCAAGTTGGCCATCCAGGAATCCTTACAAATTTGCCTTTTTGGGTTACATATTTTTAAGCATATGGTCAATATATTTTGAGCAAGCATAAGTAATGCTGGCTCTAGCATCCACTAAATGTCTCATGGGGGGGGGGGTAGTGGTAGACTTGTGAATCTTTGGAACTGCAAAGATAGTAGGTATTCTTGGTTCTGGTGTGTCAAGAAAATTAGCAATTCCTACATCTAGCTATCCAGCCAGATGAAAAGCACTTTATGGAATAAAAAGTTTGCATTACTAGCTTGCAAGTTTGTGGATTTATTCTTTTTGTGGAACCTGTGTGCCCAGGTCACTCACCACTGAGTGGATACTCAGGGTGTTGCTATTGATCTGGTAGTTAGCAGGAACATCACTCACTGAAAGGGATGATAATACATTTTTTTTGCATTGAGTTTAAGGCCATGACTGGCACCATTCACTTGCAGGATGTTGACATAATTTTGGAGATTATATGACTGCTCCCAGTTTGCAGTCATCAGGAAACTTTGTCAGCCACAGACACTTAGTTTTTGCTTATAATTCAGAGACACAGATTCCAAATAATACAGATCCCAGAACTGATCCCTGTGGAACACCACTGGTTACAGGTCTTCTGCTGTAGGTGGATTCCCCTATTTTGACTGTATGTGTTCTATAAGTGAGCTGGTTATTGACCCATCGAATGATATAAGGGTTGATTACTAGCTAGGTGAGTTTGTCAATGATACCTTAGTAGTGGATAATGTCAAAAGCCTTAGCCAAGTCTAGGTAGGCTGTAGGGACACATTTCCCCTTGTGCAGGACCTTGGTGACTGTCTCAAGGAAGCCTACCATGTTTAACAGGCATGATTTCCCTTTGACAAATCCAAAGTGAGTAGAGTCAAGTGTTTAGAGATTACATATATCTTTGTTGATAAGGACATGATGATTCACTCCAAGGCCTTGCAGAGAAGTTTAGTCAAGTAGAAAGGTCTATAGTTCCTGGGGTCAGTGGAAGCACCACCTTTGTGAGTGGAATAACAGTGGCCATTTTCCATTCAGCTGGGATGAAGCCAGTGCTTAGACTATGATTGAAAAGAGTATCCAATGATGTTGCCAATTCTTGTTGCAGCCCATGTAGGACACAGACAGGGATGTTATCAGGTCTCATAGATGCTGTGTTTTTGGCATTAGAGAGGGTGTTTACAACCTGCTCTTTAGAGATACAAGGTAGGGGGCAGGTGGTAGGTATGTCATGTGATGGGGACAGGGTTGTAAAATGTTCGCAAAACCTTTCAGCCAACAGGTTAGCTATGTCTACAGGCTCAGCATATGTGGCATCATTAACTACCAGTTTGGCACAAATCTGGGCATTTCCTTTTAAGTTACTGATGTAACTAAAGAATGCCTTATGGCTGTCCTTAGTTGAGGAAGCTAATTTGGATTCATAGTTTGCTTTGGAGGACTTTACAAGAAGACTTATTTGCTTGCTTAACCTGAGGAGGAAGAGTTTCCAGTTTAGGGCTCGCTCCCTCTTACTCTTAAACAGCAATTTATTCCTGTTATTGTAAAGCCTGTTAATGGCAATTATCCACCAAGCAGGTTTGTTCTTCCTTGAAGAGCTTGTTTTGGTCCTATCAGGTACAACAGACTCAATGCATTTATACAGGTGTTTGTATAAAGCATTGGTGTAGAACTCTGCGTAGTTGCCAATTCCATTGGGGGGTGCAGTGAACCTATTTATACCATCCTGTAACAGGTTACAGTCTGATCTGGAGAAATGTTTTAGTTTAGTTGCTGCTGGGGGATCAGGTGTGATAGTTACTTTGAATAAGACTGATTTGTGGTCAGATCTCACCTGGGAAGACTTCACAGTTGGGGTGCTGCAGTGGTCCCCCATATTGGTAAGCACCAGATCCAGGATGTTGGCACCCCTTGGGAGGCTGTCAATAAGCAGGTCCAAGAAACTGGAGTTAATGAAGTCAAGAAACCTTTGGGCAAGTGAGATTGAGCAAAAGTAATTTACCCAGTCAATGGATGGTTAATTAAAGTCACCTAAAGCCATGGTGTTTGGATGTATCTTGATATACTCAAGTAGATACAACTAGGCAGAGTGGGTGCCTTGATTCATGCAGGGGGTCCTGTAGCTGGCAATGAATTGAATATGTGTCCCACCAACAGTTAATTGCACCTGAAGTATCTCCAGGAAATCATGCTGTTAAACCAATCTGGAAGTGTATTTATCTTTAATGAATATTGATATACCGCTTACTTTTGTTTTCATGCCTTCAGTTTGTGATCTGAATATATGAAAGGAGGTGTAGCCCGGTATGGCTGGGGTGCTCTCCATAACCTTGAACCAAGTCTCCATGACTGCACAAATGTCTGCATCTTCCGAGGTGAGAACTGCTTCTGGTGAATGCAGCTTCATGTTAAGACTACTAGCATTTAGCAGCATAACACTGAGGTTATTTTTAGATGGAGTTTTTACACTGGGAAATTTGTCCTTGAAGCACTGCCTAAAAAAGGCATTATGTGGTGGCAAGAACCTTAGCCATTAACTGAAATTCCAGTGGTGACAGATGACCATCCCTGGCATAGCATTGACATTTGTCAATCATGTCATCCCAAGCTGACATATACAGGATCCCCTTAGAATGACACCAGAAACTAAGCCAATTATTGAAACAAATCATTTTCTGTTTGCAGTGAGGCATCATCCTAGGTGAAGTTAAAATGCTGCTTAAGGATAGGGACATACCTACCTGAGACACATAATCCAAGAGCTCTGTCATGTCTCTCTTCATATAGTCCAAAGAAGTACATCTCAAGTTCACACAAACATGGATTATGACAGAATCATAACAGTACCTGTTGTTAAGAGACCTGAGTGCATGTGTGATATGGCGGATCCTAGCACCTGACAGACAGCTAACCATGACCTTTATCTTATTCAGTCGGGTGAGAAGGACATCTGTGTGTCTCACAATGGAGTTAGTTATGACTAATATCTTTGGAATTGTGTTTTGCCTTAAGGGATTGACAGGTGAGACACTGGTGGATAAGCTATTATATGTATTGTTCTGTAGAGGAAGTAGTATGTGTAGCATGCTTTTGTCTGTGTTTGGGAGGTCTCTAGTGTTTAGGTATGTTTCTGGTGAGGACCTGTGCATATGTAGGTATGTGTGATATGTGTTTGGGTGGAGTAGGAGGTGAGCTGCACATGCTGACAACATGCTCATTGTTATATGTACTGACTGATGTGTGAGAGAGCATGAATTCAAGGTTCTTAATATAGTTGCATATGTTGAGTTTGTGTGGACTAGAAATTGTCCATCCATAGTGTTAAGTAAACTTATATGGTCAGCAAAAGAGGTCACACTTATCAATGGCTAGTGGGCGTATTTTTGCCTCTGAGGCTAGGCTTAGTGTTCCACCCGATGGTAGAGCAGGGCCACAGAAAACCTCGGAAGGACCAGAAGCAATATGATAAGGGAAAATTTAACAAGCAAAACATTTGCGTAACCACTGCAACATTGCAGTGCATGAGAGTACACTACATGCAAACAAGAACAAAAGCGGAACTTAAAAGAAGAAATAACCCTTTTAACTAAAACTAGACAATAAAGACTCTCTCTGAGCTCTAGTCCAATCATCACCGATTAGATGGGATTTAGACAGCATTCTCCTCCCTCGAGGATGCAAAAAGGCCTTCACCAACAAGGATGGCTTGAATTTGATGCTCAGACAGTAGAAAACAAACCTCCAAACCCCTTGTATCAGAAGCACATTGGATATATGCAAATGAGCCTTCTCAACATCAGGTGTTTCAGCTAATTGGCGATACTGAATGTCCATGACGTGTTTTGTCGTTTTAATGGACAATTTCAGACCAATAAAGTCAAACCCACTAGCTGTGGCTATGCACATTTCGGCCTTGTTATGACCTCATCAGCACAGTACAAGTAGAGTGTCTAACTAAGCAGTAGAAACACAGGACTATTATACACAGCTAGTGTGCAGTATAATTAGGATCACTGCAAAAATATCTCAAACAGCAAATTAAAGCAATGGATTAACCAATCAGTAAACACAAAATAAAATCTCCAGCAAAACTAGAGCTTCCAATAAGTGACCTCCCAAACATTCTGTATCAGAGGTATATGGGATATATACAACCATGCCTTCTGAACATCAGGTGTTTGACTTAAATGGCAATTCTGAAAGTCCATGACATGTTTCATCATTTTTAATGACAATATCAAACCAAATCAGTTACACATTTGAGCCTTATTATGATCTTATCAACAGAATATCAGACTAAGCAGCAAAGAAAACAAAGGGCTGTTATACCTAGCTGATATCCATTATCATTAGGGTCACTGCAAAAACATCCCAAACAACAGCCTAAAACAATGAGCAAGAAGGTCCCTGAAAAATCAATAAAATCAAAATGAAAACTCCAGCAAAGCTAGAACTTCCAATGAGTGACCTCCCAAACCTCTTGTATCAGAGGCACATGGGATATATGCAAATGAGCCTTCTGAACATCAGGTGTTTCAGCTAATTGGCAATTCTCAATGCCCATGACTTGTTTCATTATTTGAATGGACAATTTCAGGGCAATAAAGCCTAACCTCAATAGCTGTGGATATGCATTGTTATGACCTCATCAGTACAGCAGAAGCAGATGTTTAAAGAAGCAGTAGAAACACAGGGCTGTTATACCCAGCTGATGTCCATTATCATTAAGATCACTGCAAAAATATCTCAAACAACAAACTAAAGCAATGAGTAAACAGGTCACTGAAATAACCAATAAGTAAAAGAAAAATAAAACCTCAAACAAAACTTGAACTTCAATAAGTGACCACACAAAACTGCTGTATCAGAGGCACATACTTCCTTTGTCATTTTAATGGACAATTTCAGATTAAAAAAAAAAAAAATTACTAGTTTTTGGATATACATATTTTTTTCCTTACTATGATCTTATCAGCACAGCACAAACAAAGCATTTGACTAAATAGTAGAAACACAGGGTTGTTGTACCCAGCTGATGTCCATTATCATTAGGGTCACTGCAAAAAATATCCCAAAACAATAAACCAAAACAATGAGTGGGTAAGTCACTGAAAAACCAATCAGTAAAAGGAAAATTCCAGCAAAGATAAAACTTCAAGTGAAAGACATCTCAAACATCTTCTTTCAGAGGCACATTGGATATATGCAAATGTGCATTCTGAACATCAAATGTTTGAGCTAATTGGTGATTCTGAATGCCCATGATTTGCTTCATTGTTTTAATAGATAATTTTAGACAAATAAAACCAAACCCCACTAGCTAAATATATGCATATTATGGCCTTGTTACAACCTCATCAACAAAACACTAACAAAATGTTTGACTAAGCAGTTGAAACACAGGGATGTTATACCCAGCTAATGGACGTTATCATTAGGGTCAATGCAAAAATATCCCAAACAACAAACTAAATCAATGAGTGCAAACGTCACTGAAAAAACAATCAGTAAAAGCAAAATGAAAACTCCAGCAAAGCTAGAATTTCCAAAAAGTGACCTCCCAAGCCACTTGTAACAGAGGCACATGTGATATGTGCAAATGAGTCTTCTGAACATCAGGTGTTTTAGCTAATTTGCAGTTCTAAATCCCCATGACTAGTTTTGTTGTTTTAATAGAAAATTCAGGCCAATAAAACCAAACACCACTAGCTGTACATATGCATACGTCGGCCTTGCTATGATTTCATTAGCACAGAACAAGCAGACCGTATGACTAAGCAGTAGAAACACAAAGCTGTTACATCCAACTAATGTCAAATATCATTAGGGTCACCGCAAAACTATCTGAAAATCCTGCTGATGTCTAATATCACTAGGGTCACTGCAAAAATATCTGAAACAACAAAATAAAACAAGGAGTGAGAAGGTCATTGAAAAAGCAATTACCAAAAGGAAAATGTAAACTCTAACAAAGCTAGAACTTCCAATGAGTGACCTCCCAAAACTCTTGTATCAGTGGCACATGTGATATATGCAAATGAGCCTTCTGAACATCAGGTGTTTCAGCTAACTAGCAATTCTAAATGCCTAAGACTTGTATCATTGTGTTAATGGACACATTCAGACCAATAAAGTCAAACCCCACTAGCTGCGGAAATGCATATTTCAGTCTTGTTATCACTTGTACAGCACAGGCAGAGTGTTTGACTAAGCAATGGATACATATCGCTATTCTACCCAGCTGATGTCCATTATCATTAGGGTCACTGCAAAAATAAAACAAACAACAAACTAAAACAATGAGTGAGAAGGTCACTGAAAAATCAATCAGTAAAAGCAAAATGAAAATTACAGCAAAGCCAGAACTTCAATGAGTCATCACTCAAACCTCTTGTGTCAGAAGCACATGGGATATTTGCAAATGAGCCTTCTGATCATCAGGTGTTTGAACTAATTGGTTATTCTGAATGCCCATGACATTTTTCATCGTTTTAATGGACAAGCTCAGGCTAAGAAAGTCAAAGCCCACTAGCTATGAATATTCATATTTCGGCCCTGTTATAACCACATCAATACAGTACAAGTAAAGTGTTTGTGACTAAGCAGTAAAAAACAACTGTTGTCTATTATTATTAGGGTCACTGCAAAAACATCCCAAACAACAAACTAAAACAATGTGTGAGAAGGTCACTGAAAAACCAATCAATAAAAGCAAAATGAAAACTCAAGCAAAGCTAGATTTTCCAATGAGTGACCACCCAAACCTCTTGTATCAAAGGCACATGGAATATATACAAATAAGCCTTCCAAACATCAGGTGTTTCAGCTAATTGACAATTCTGAACCCCCACGACTTGTTTTGTCGTTGCAATGGTCAATTTAGGGCTGATAAAGCTGAACCCTACTAGCTGTGGATATGGATATTTCAGCCTTGTTATGACCTCAGGCTCACAACACAAGCAGAGTGTTTAATTAAACAGTCAAAACATAGGGCTGTTATACCCAGCTGATATTCATTATCATTACGGTAACTGCAAAAATATCAACAATGAGTGAGAATATCACTGAAAAACAATCAATAAAATCAAAATGAAAACTCCAGCAAAGCTAGAACTTCCAATGAGTGACCTCCCAAACCTCTTGTATCAGAGGCACATGGAATATCTGCAAATGAGCCTTCTGAACATCAGGTGTTTCAGCTAATTGGTGATTCTGAATGCCCAAGACTTGTTTCATTGTTTTCATGGACAATCTCAGGCCAACAAAGCCAAACCTGAATAGTTGTTGGTATGCATTTTTCGGCCTTATGATCTCATCAGTACAGCATAAGCAGAGTGTTTGAATAAGAAGTAGAAACACAGGGCTGTTATACCCAGCTGATGTCCCTTATCATTAGGATCACTACAAAAATATCTCAAACAACAAACTAAAGCAATAAGTGAGAAGGTCACTGAAATAATCAATCAGTAAATGCAAAATTAAAACTCCAGTGAAACTAGAATTTCCAATGCGTAACCTCCCAAGCGAAAACTCCAGTGAAACTAGAATTTCTAATGAGTGACCTCCTAACCAGTAGAAACACAGGGCTGTTATACCCAGCTGATGCCCCTTATCATTAGGATCACAGCAAAAATATATCAAACAACACACTAAAGCAATAAGTGAGAAGGTCACTGAAATAACCAATCAGCAACTGAAAATTAAATCTCCAGCAAAATTAAAATTTCCAATGAGTGACATCCCAAATTTCTTGCATCAGAAGCATATGGGATAGTTTCAAAGGAGCGTTCTGAACATCAGGTGCTTGAACTAATTAATGATTCCGAACAACCCTGACTTACTTCGCCATTTTAATGAACAATTTTCAGCCAATAAAGTCAAACCCCACTAGCTATAGATATACATACATTTGGATTTATTACAACCACAGCAGCTCCTCTTAAGCAAAGTAGTGGAACAACCAATAGAAACTCAGGGTTAGTTATACTAAGCTGATGTCCATTATCACTAGGGACACCGCAAAAATAACTCAGACAACAAACTAAAACAATGAGTGAGAAGGTCACTGAAAAAACAGAAAAAACAATCAGTAAAAGCAAAATGAAAACTCCAGCAAAGCTAGAACTTCTGATGAGTGACCTCCCAAACCTCTTTTATCAGAGGCACATGGGATATATGCAAATGAGCCTTGTGAACATCAGGCATTTCAGCTAGGTGGCACAATGCCCATGACTTGTTTTGTCATTTTAATGGACAAGTTCAGGCTAATAAAGCTAAACCCCTCTTACTGTGGATATGCATATTTCTGCCATTCCATGATTGACTTCTTAAATTCACTGTATCAGAGGCACATGGCATATATGCAAATGATCCTTCTGAACATCAGGTGCTTCACATAATTGGCGATACTGAATACACATGACTTGCTTCATCAGTTTAATGGATAATTTCAGACAAATAAAGCCAACCCTACTAGCTGTGGTTATACACATTTTGGCCTTATTATAAACTCATCAGCACAACACATACAGAGTGCCTGACTAAATAGTAGAAACACAGGGCAGTTGTACCCAGCTGATGCCATTATCATTAGGGTCTCTGCAAAAATATCCCAAACAACAAACTAAAACAATGAGTTAGAAGGTCACCGAAAAACCAATCAGTAAAACCAAAATGAAATCTCCAGCAAAGGTAGAACTTCCAATGAGTGACCTCCCAAACCTCTTGTATCAGAGGCATATGAGATATATGCAAATGAGCCTTCTGAATATTAGGTGTGTCAGCTAATTGGCAATTCTGAATGTCCATGACTTATTTCATCATTTTAATGGACAATTTTAGGCCAATAAAGCCAAACCCCATTAGTTGTGGATATGCATACTTCTACATTATGACCTCAGCAGAAGCAGAGTGCTTGAAGAAGCAGTAGAAACACAGGGCTGTTATACCCAGCTGATGTCCATTAACATTAGGATCACTGCAAAAATATCCCAAACAACAAACTAAAACAATGGGTGAGAAGGTCAATGAAAAAACAGTCATTAAAAGCAAAATGAAAATTCCAGCAATGATAAAACTTCCAATGAGAGACATCTCAATCATCTTCTATCAGAGGCACATGGGATAGATGCAAATGTGCCTTCTGAACATCAAATGTTTAAGCTAATTGGTGAATCTGAATGCTCATGACTTGTTTCATTGCTTTAATAGACAATTTCAGAACAATAAGATCAAACCCCACAAGCTGAATATACACATGACCTTGTTACAACCAGATCAACAAAGCAGTAACAGAGTGCTTAACTAAACAGTTGAAACACAGGGCTGTTATACCCAGCTAATGGGCATTATCATTAGGGTCAATACAAAAATAACCCAACCAACAAACTAAAACAATGAGATAGAAGGTCAGTGAAAAACCAATCAGTAAAAGCAAAATGAAATCTCCAGCAAAAGTAGAACTTCCAATGAGTGACCTCCCAGACCTCTTGTATCAGAGGCACATTAGATATATGCAAATGAGCCTTCTGAACATCAGGTGTGTCAGCTAATTGGCGATTCTGAATGCCCATGACTTATTTCGTCATTTTAATGGACAATTTTAGGTCAATAAAGCCAAACCCCACTAGCTGTAGATATGCATATTTCTGTATTATGACCTCATCAGTACAGCAGAAGCAGAGTGTTTGAAGAAGCAGTAGAAACACAGGGCTGTTATACGCACCTGATGTCCATTATCATTTGGATCACTGCAAAAATGTATGCAAATGAGACTTGTGAACATCAAGTGTTTCAGCTAAGTGGCAATTATCAATGCCCATGACTTGTTCTATTGTTTTAATGAACAATTTCAGACTAATAAAGCCAAACCCCTTTTGTTAGGGATATACATATTTCTGCCTTGTTATGACCTCATCAACACAGCAAAAGCAGTGGGTTTGATTACACAGTAGTAACACAGGGCTGTTATACCCAGCTGATGTCCATTATCATTAGGATCAATGCAAAAATATCCCAAACAACAAACTAAAACAATGAGTGAGAAGGTCAATGAAAATCCAGTCAGTAAAAGCAAAATGAAAACGCCAGAAAAACTAGAGCTTCCAATGAGTGACCTCCTAAACATATTCTACCAGGGACACATGGGATGCATGCAAATGAGCTTTCTGAACATCATGTTTTTGAGCTAATTGGCAATTCTGAATTCTGAACACCCATGATTTGTTTCATCATTTTAATAGACAATTTCAGGCCAATAAAGCCAAAGACTACTAGCTGCAGATATGCATATTTTGACCTTTTAATAACCTCATCACCACAGCCTAAGCAGAATGTTGCATTAAGCAATAGAAACACAGGGCTCTTATACCCAGCTGATGTCCATTCTTATTAGAGACACTGCAAAAATATCCCAATCAACAAACTTAAACAATGAGTGAGAAGCTCATTGAATCATTGAAAAAACAATCAGTAAAAGCAATATGAAAATAGCAGCAAAGCTAGAACTTCAAATGAGTGATCTCCCAAACCTCTTGTATCAGAGTCGCATGGGATATATGTAAATGAGCCTTCTATCCATTGGGTGTTTTAGCTAAGTGGCAATTCTGAATGCCTATGACTATTTTTGCATTTTAATGAGCACTTTCAAGCCAAAAAATCCAAACCCCACTGTGTGGATTTGCATCGCTCAGACTTGTTATGACCTCATCAGCACAGCACAAGCAGAATGTTTGCCTAACCAGTAGAAACACAGAGCTGTTATTCACAGCTGATGCCCGTTATCATTTGGGTCACTGCAAAAATGGGCCAGATTCAGAAGCCTCCGTGTAAGAGTTATAACTCTTACACGGAGGCTGCAGTTAAACTGTGTGATGTCAGCATGTCATGCATATGCATGAGGTGCATGAGGCATGCTGAATCACACTAGTAACTCTTACACGGTCCGTGTAAGAGAGTAGGGGGCGTGTCTGTAGGCTAAGCCCTGCAAGCGGACACGCCCCCGGAAGACTAGAACGGCTGAAAGTAAACAGCCACGAGAAAGGCCATGGAAATGTGAATAAACACACTACACAACACATGCCCCGACTGACCATCAGTGTATAAAGTGAAGAGATGTCACAAAATTAAATTAAAAACTTTTTTTTTTTTGTTAAACCCCGTAAATGTTTGCTACTGTGTAAGGCCAGGTCTTGGGTGTGCTACTAGCGCAATCACAGTTAGCAGTCAGTGGAAAAGGATATAAGAACTAAATATGCAAAGTAAGCCAAGAAGTAATAGCTTAGCGGTAGAGTTGCCGGCCTAAGAGTAGGCAGGCAGGGTTTGAACCCCCACAACAACCTTTTTTTTTTTTTTTTTGTAAATAAGAACTAAAAAGCCCCCTGACAGTATTGTACAAATGTAAATGTATTCCCTTTTGTAAAATGGAATGAAATGGAGCATATATTCTGAAGTAACATAATAATAAAAATAGTCAGAAATGTACTGATAGCTAAGCTGCTGTGAGACGGAGTGCCCGTAGCTGAGTAGTGTTTAAAAAGCTGCAAACTGCGTGCCCGTTGCTAGGCACCGGTTTAACAGGCTGAAACTGTTTGCAACTAGCTGTGCTCAGCTGAACATGTGTGTCACTAGCCAATTAAGGTTCATCCCAGCGCACACCGTTTGCGCGCCACTCCCACAAGCTAACTGCCAGTACGCATGCGTTACCTCCGTGCAAATGAGCGCAGACCTGCTTTTAAGTGCTTAAAAGTACTTTTGGTATGTTTGATTGACAGGTCCTCAACTAATTTCTGTCAGGAAAATCAAAAGCCAGTTGCCAGAGTCGAACCCAGGATACCATGCATTAGAGTCAAGGTACTACACCACTAAGCAATGACAGCAACACCATGAAATGCAGAAATAGCATATATATGGGATAAAATCCAGAATGGAGCATGAGAAAGCATTTTCAGTGAAGTAGATACAATTCCAAAACAGCCAATCAGAGAAATGTGCGGGAAAAGCAGCATATATAAGCCCCATAGGTGGGAATACACAGCAGAAACGATTGTAGAACAGAGCTGCAGTCAGAATGAGTGGAGTAGGTGAGGGACGTTGCTTTTGAGCACAGTGTTGGGGCGTTGAGGAGTCCAGATACATGGTCTGGCTCCTTGTCCATCATCATGAGGCCCAACTCATGCAGGGCCAGGTCTCATGGGGAGCATATAGGGCAGAGGCATGGGACCAGTTGGCTCGTGATCTGACCAGTGCTACTGGCATTCCACGCACTGGTGAGCAGGTCCGTCACCACCATGCGGACCTGAAGCGACGCAAGCAAGACCAGTTGACCGAATGGATCCAGGAGGCCTGGGATATGCCCAACGCCCCAGTACTGAGTAAGTTACATTTTACTTATGTATGTAAGGATTTCAACTAGCTGATACCATGGAGATGTGTAGTCCAATATTACTTCTTTCGTATTACAGCTGCAGGTGTCCGCTCTATGAACCGCGAGATGCATGCCCGTAGGCTGGTGCGGCTGTGCCACCATGCAGGTTAGTAACCCCACCCAGTACTTGTAAATAAATATTATACTGTAGCATGTATCAGAACACTGCAGTGTATTGATTAAAAGTAATATAATGTGCAAGCAAGATTTGAAAGTCTGCAGGTATGGCTGCAACAAGTTCATCAGTATGCAAGTGTAACTGGAAATATAATTGATAGAATTAAACAGTATAG